>NC_053028.1:153773724-153970009 GCF_003073215.2 Triticum urartu | reverse complement strand
GGTGGATGTAGAGGCACGCACGTGTCATAGTAGAGGCGCCTACGTGTCGTAGTAGAGGCGCGCACGTAGCATGTACACGTACGTACATCGGCCAGGGTGCAAGAAAGAAAATACGACCACGTATGTGTACATACGGCGGGGTCTCGAACGCCTACTCGCGCATACGTACGGCCAGGGCTCGTGTACATGGCTGGGTCGGAACGGAGAAACATCGTCGTCGTCGTGTTCATGGGGAGGCAACGGAATGCGTCATGTTGATGGGGAGGCAACGGAATGCGTCGTGTTCATTGGGAGGCAAAGGAACGCATGGGAGCCAACCGGCTAGGTCGGAACGGAATGCGTGGTCGTGTTCATCGGGAGGGCTTGGACGAAACAGGCGATGGAAACGAGGTCTGGCGTACCGCACAACGGAGGAAACGGACCTCCTACGTTTGAAACAGGGTCCTGTTGATCGGGAGGGGTCTGGCGTACCGCAAAACGGAGGAAACGAACCTCCTACAGTCGAAACGGGGGTCCTGTTGATCGGGAGGGGTGTGGCGTACCACATAACGGACGAAACAGACCTCCTACGGTCGAAACGGGGGTCCTGTTGATCGGGAGGGGTGTGGCGCACCGCAAAACGGACGAAACGGACTTGTGTTGGAGCGCTACGGTCGAAACGGGGGTCCTGTTCGTCGGGAGGGGTGTGGCGTACCGCAAAACGGGACTCCACGGGATACTGTTCATCTCCACCGTCGACCTCCTCCAGCCTCCACGGGCTACCGTCGACCTCCTCCAGCCTCCACGGTCTCCTGTTCATCCAGCCTCCACCGCGCGCTACTCCACCGGCTACTGTTCAACCACCCCTCCACGGGCACCCCTCCACCGTCTACTGTTCATCCAGCCCTCCACACCACGGGGTCCTGTTCAACCACCCCTCCACGGGCACCCCTCCATCGTCTATTGTCCATCCAGCCCTCCACCACACCACGGGGTCCTGTTCATCCAGAGGAAACACCACCGCTCACTGTTCATCCAAACCCCCCCGCAACGCTCACTGTTCATCCCAGAGGCAGCATCAATCGGCTTCAGTTAGCAGCAGTAGCGAAGGAATCGCTCGATCGGGTTCAGTTAACAGCCATCGATCGATCGCTCGGGTTCAGTAACACGTAGCCTGCAGTGCAATCGCTCGGGTTCAGTTAGAGCCCAACGCCTCGCTCGGGTTCAGTTAGAGCCAATGCCTCGCACACACGCGCGTACGTGTACGAGAGAAATGCGCATCGCTTGGCCCCCGACCTCCCACCGTAACCGGGAACTCCCCAAAATTTTACCCCCCTCGCTTCTACCACGGTTTTTTCCATCATGGAAGGCCCAAAGAATGTCATGCAGCTGCGTCTTCGGCCCGCCCAGGACAAAAAGCCCATTTTCTGTCATGATTTTTTTGTCATAGAAGTAGGACCCCACCACATCTATGATGATACCAGGTTTTGTCACAATTATCATCATAGAAGTGTTATATGTATGACAGAAAAAAAATTCGTTCGACCCAAAATGTCACGGATATGTCTTTTTTTGCAGTGATATGTCCTCCCGAGACA
Organism: Triticum urartu; assembly: GCF_003073215.2. Lineage (NCBI taxonomy): Eukaryota > Viridiplantae > Streptophyta > Magnoliopsida > Poales > Poaceae > Triticum > Triticum urartu. The sequence continues at coordinate 153,968,432 of NC_053028.1, read as the reverse complement.
AGAAATTGTGAAGCTCACCTGGTATGGAGGGTGCGTGTATGATGTGGTACACCAAAACCTCATCTTCGAGGCACAACTGAAGGACGGCGGTGCGTTGGATCTTCCCAGTGGCACGCTCCGTGTACTCTGCGTCTAGACCGATGACCCTCGTCTCTACCTTTTCGAGGGAGTTGGATACATTGTTGATCCACTTCCAAACAACCCTTGGGTGGACGGTGACGGTGGCAACTATGCTCAACGAGCCTTCGACGAGGACATGTTGGACGCTAAAAACCTGCATCTCGATCTCTTTCGCCATTTGGAACCGCTGGAACGAGGGCTATGGTTTGGAGAATTAGGATTAGATGGCTAGTCTAACTGAAGTAGTAGATGAATATTTAAAGAGGTTAAAACAATGTGAACATAGTGGGGTTTGGATGCAAATGAAGACGAAGGGGAGGTGAAGAAGCCGAGGAAAATCGGTTCCCGATGGAGAAGTAAATGGGAGAAGTGGCGTGCAGGCAGTTGATTAGACGGCTAGGTAGACTAAGCGAAAAGGCTATGCGAGGAGTCGTACCTGTTCATGTACCTGCCCATCCTTCCTGATAGGTGGGGCCTATGCAAACAGATAAAAAATGTGTCGTAGCTGGTTTAGATGGATATTGGCGCGTGCGTGGGAGACACAACATTCTCTGGTTAAGGAATACACGGTTATCCTCATCAAAAAAGAAAAGGCCCATCTTCGCGCTTCCGCATGCAAAAGAATTTGGTTCTGCTCGCAATATGGATGATACCTGGAGGATGAAGTGAAAATGCATGCTAGCACGGGAGACCTATTTCCGCTGTACAGTACCGGAGTACTCATGGTCCTACTAGTAGTAGTACTACAACTGTGGTACACTTGATGGTCAAAATACTATTCATCCGGTCCTCACAGTGAAGTGACAACACCCTGCGCCTGACACTAGTCCAGGCAGTGTGTTCGGGTTACCAAAGTCAGCCTCACCCTGTGCACTATGCAGTCTGTCACCGCCACTTTACAACACATTAGCATGCCTCGCCTCGTCTCCCTCTCCCCTCCCATAGCACCACTCCATCGGACGTTCCACTCCATCTCCATCTCCATCTCCGTCTCCATCTCACTGTGCCCCCGTGTACCATCGCCTTGCTTGCACCGACAGCCTTCTCCCCCGTAAATCAAGCCCCCCAAAACCCCCACCTTCCAAACTCCACCATGGCCGAACGCGAACCGCGCAACATCCATATGAGCCGCGATTGGAGCAGTCTCCCCAGTGACATCCTCGACCTCTGTTGTTCGTGTATGGATATGTTGAGCGCCCTGCGGCTGGCTGCATGCTCGAGGGACATGCACACGGCCATCGTCGAAGCAAGGCCTAAGCTTTTCAAGACACCCTGCTTGCTGCTATCTGGTCTTGCGAGATTGGCTCACCATGATACGGATGCGTACATGATGCCCCTCGACTTCAATCTGATCTCCATTAGCCGAAACTTATTTGCAGGTATGTAGTGGGTCGCCGTACATCATTTCCCTCGACTTTGATCCGACCACCATCATCCAAAACTTCTTGGCAGGTATGTACTGGGTCGGCATGAACTCCCACTGGATGGCTGCCTTCAGAGAAGGGGAAGACGGTAAAAAGTTGGTGCTCGTGAACTTCCAGACCTCCCATGATATTATCCTTCCTCCGTTGGATTATATAGAGTTTTACCATCGCGGTCCAAGTCATCTAGATTACCACGTCAGTTGGACGGACCTTGTTTTGCAGAAGATTGTAATCTGCCAAGTGCCCACATGACATGCGAATTACGCAGACTTCAAGCTAATTGCCTTGTTCGACCGCTGACTCGCCTATATTTACGCCGATGCCTTCTTTAGCTGGAGACAACCCAGCTCGCAGTGGATCATCGTTAAAGCTGATACACACTTCTGTGATGCTATTGAACACTATGGCATCATCTACGTGATCGACAAAGCAGATGGCACCACGTATTGCTGGGACGGCGCATGTAAGTTGTTTCCGTCTCATGTTAATGATGACGCCATGACACTGTTTGAACTTTTTGTGATGATTGGCATATCCCTGCTTGAGCAGAATTTCAGTAGAACTATGGCAATGTATTAGAGACTCCGTATATTTGGAATGAGTTAATTCATGCGATTGTGACCATGTCATTACAGCCAATTTGTACCCCTGAATAATCAAACAGTTAGGAATATATGGGTATTCTCCTTATTTTACAGTAATATTTATACTACTACTAAATATGAGTGTGTATCAATGGCCATGTTAGTTTCCTCATTTTCATGATGTAGAAACATGCACCACACTATTGGTTTCATCTAACCATACATTAGGGAAGTAAATGTGCATATGGAGAACTCTATATTTGGAATTAGTGAAATCCTGTAATGCTTACCATGTGTACATACCTATATTCGCCCTTCAGCAATCAATGGCTAGAATAATATCCTCACAAAAATTTTGTCCACAGAACACGAGTATATAACAATGCATGGTCTGTTAGTTACCTTGAAGAATTTTTTTGTGAGGACAGAACATGATTACATAACATGCATGACATGGTAGTTTCCTGTGAAGAATCGATTGCATGATAACATGAGTATAACCATGCATGGCACTTATATATTTTCAAACCCAGTATACATTTCCCTGTATTTTCCTCCCAGTTCCAACAGGGACATATAATTGTTGTTTCTTGCATTATCCTACTCATACTCTGAACAATGCTGATCTTACATTAACAATGTCTGTCCTTTTTGATATGATGCAGTGTCCCTATAGTTACTGCCCTTTGTAATCACACCACCTTTGCCAAAAACAGGGAAGCACAACTGGTTCCTCGCTCGATCAGATGATGACAAAAGACTGATGATCATTCGGACACATGAGCCGGAAAAGTTATATTGCAAAAACCCCACTGTATACAAGCACCGTGAAATACGTGAGTATCCGGATAGTGGTTGTTACATCTATGAGCAGGATACCAACTTGTTGGGGCCTTCAGGATTTTTTAGTTGGAGGCGGGTAAACAGCCTTGGTTCACACTCTCTGTTTCTCGGACTCAATTATCCGATTAACTAGGAGATCACCGTTGGCAAGGACCTTGATGGCAGAGATGCTCTGTTTGCTATGGAAAACTATGTGTACATGGCGAGCCCTAGGAGTTTAGGAGAAAACTCCCCTGATTGTCAATGATACAGCCTGCAGCCAAAAGAAGGTGTGAATGACAAAGGCATCCAGATTAACTTTGATCCTTGGATGTCTCAATTACGACACGTAGTGGTGTGGTTCAAGCCTTCAGGTTGATAGGTAATTGGGCTGTTGCGTCGAAAGGGTGGATTACTGGTGTCTCTGGATCATTGGTCGCTGAAGCGGGGCTGCAAATTATGATGGTGTTGGATCATCTCTTCGAATGACTTTGTTGTCTTTGCTGCTTGTTCTGGATGGGTAGTTCTTTCTTTTGTTATGCATATTCCTTGTCATTTGGTCATCCTCGTCTATGTCACTCTTACTATGTAATAGTTGCCTCTATTTAGAATGTCATTCTCGTCTAGATCACGAGAGTCTGAGCGCTACAGATGGGTGCATTTTGGTTGTGTAGCAAGACTTTTATGAACTATCATGTCTTGCTGTTTATGTCAATAGTAGTCACTAGTCAGTGTTTGAATGTTGTATATATCGTTGTTTCGAACTGTTTATTGTCTCGAACTACTGGTGGGCTAAATGAGGGCATCACCATTCTCCAGTGTTCATAGTGTATCTCCTTTTTTCAAGTTATATAATTTGAGCTTAGTGTCTTTTCGATGATGTACACTTGTTTGGGCCAGTGAGGTGTCGTTGAATATGGGCCGAGTAGTAACGCAATGCCAAACAGGTCAATTATGACGCTCAGGCCGGGCTCTCAAAAGATCCTAAAAAAGGCCAGGCTCTCCAAAAAATAAAGAATAAGGACTCTTAGGCCGACATGTGGGTGCCACCGGTGTTTTCGTGCGCTTGCACGCCGAGAGCATATTGGCGCGTGTTCGAAATTCATGCTACCTTTTCATCCCCAATCTCCCACCCTCCCCCACCTCTGGAATTTTGATTCCTACCCCAGTTCCCCCGAATCCCCCTCCTGTACTCCCTGTACTCAAGCACACTATCATGTCGCCGGTCGGCTCGGAGATCCTCAGGTCCGTCCTGCCTTCGGTCGCTGTGTGCTGTCGCTAAACAGCGGCATGGCGGCGCTTGACGACTAGTTTGTCGGCAAAGTGCTGATGGTAACCATCAACGGCGACCGGCCTCCCGTCTCGTCGGACGACCTTGTCAAAGCTCTTGACATTGCGCACGGCATCCAAATAAGTGACTTGCTCGTCGAAGTCTGTCCGCCACCGGCTGATTTCTTCGTCAGGTTCCGGAAAACTTTCGACTGCAGTCGTGTGTTCGAATCTTCCCGGCGTTTGTTCTGCGATGGCGCGCTGGTGAGCTTTGATTAGTGGCACCCAGGATGGGGCTCGGTGCCCTCTGAGCTTGAGTTTTTAACAAAGCTTACCTTCCACGGCATGCCTCGACGTTCTTGGAACAGCGAGTCCATGAATGAGCTTATCAACGACCTTGGAGGTGAGCTCGTAAGTATGTTTGTTCCTCCAGATAGCTGGGCTCTGACGGTTATGGCATGGATGAAGAAGCCGTTCACCATACCAAAGGTGATTGGTGTTGAGATACCGGTGCAGGAACCGGGGTTGTACTATTCGTCGCCACCAAGGCCGCCGCGAACCACGTTAGGGATGTACCTGTATCGAGTGTTCGTGCATGTCGAAGAAGTGGTCAATCCATCAATCGAAGTCCTGCCGCCGCCGTTGGTGCCAGGGTCCGTCGACGACGTCCATTACAGGAGTCAACGTCAGACTTTCCCTGTGTTGCTCGGAACGATGGATGGCACAGGGCCTACTCCATCGCGCGGCGGAGGCCACTGCTTCTTTGGGAGGAGGCAGGGCTGGCTGCCTAGATGTGCTCTAATTTGAGGTAACAACTGAATCTTGTCAGATACTAGTTAAACCCGAGCTATGGGTGTGAAGCACTTATGTGCTAGTACATTTGATTGTGACCTGTTCTAATTTTGTACCTGAACTTTTTTTAGAAAGGGCTGTACGTCAACTTAATGTGCTAGAAGAACTTATTGTGTTGTCTGTCTATTTTCTTTGCACAATATTCAAGATATTTCCCGTCATTGATAAAGACAATGAACCGTTATGCACGAGTTCGTTGGTTTCAACATAGCCCTACCCGTAGCGATCCACTGCTTCCATCCTGATTGTGCCGCCTGCGTGAAATTTTTGTATGCAAGTTTAGTGTGCTATGATGTTCTATATGATTGTGTCAACTATATAAGTTCTTACTGAGCATCGGCAATGCATATGGCTGAAAGATGTATTTACGAGCATCGACCGATGGGTCTCTGTCTCTCTCTCTCTCTCTGTCTCTTTCTCTCTCTCTCACACACACACACGCACAAGTGGGACCCGTTGAATTATTTCTTTGCTCGTCACACCTTTTAATTAGGTTCCACTGTAATCTAACTTTTTTTAAGTTATTAATTGAGCTCAGTGACTTCAAAAAGTTGTACAGAAGCCTTGTTTGGGCCTTTCCAGCGTCGCTGAATGTGGGCTGAGTAGACATGTTAGGTTGTACTGTACTACACAGGCCTTTTTTTCAACATCAGCAATGCAACTGGGCTGATAGTTGTACACAATATCCGGGTCAACTTCTCCGCCCCGCTGGGCTGCAAACTTTCCTAGGAGGTATGCATTAGGCTTAACAAGAAAATGGACTTTAAGAAATAATAAATGGTTTGTAATTATAATAACTGGGCAGTAACTATAAAAAATGCACCAAAACCATAAAAATGTGGGAATTTTTTTGAATTCTGTTTTGAGCGGTTGGTTGAAATTATTAATCTTTTTTTTGAGGAATGGTTGAAATTATTAATCATTGTCCTAGCTAGAAAATGGGCTATACTTTTAGCAAACTGTAAATGGGTTGTAGTAAATTCCATTAGAATTAAAAAAGGGGCTGTACATTCTTACAAATCGCAAATGGGCTATATGTTCTCTGCCACACACTTGTGGGCCTTCTAAGTTGACGCGTCCCCTAAAAAAACTAAGTTGACGCGTATGCAAGGCTTTGTCAACAACACACAGTTCTGGCAGCTATGGCCGTTGGATGTCCATCCAACGGATGTCGTGCTTCTTCTTCAATCTCGGATATTCTTGCTTCAGCCGCCCAAAAAATGATTCCTCCCCTTGACTGGGGCGCACCGTTTCGGAGGCGGGCTTGTTGGCCAACTAAGTTGACGCATACCAAGGGTTTTGTCAACTTAGTAAATATGCATGATTCTAGCTGCAGTGACCGTACGATGTCCATCCAACGGCCGTAGTGCTTCTTCAACCTCTGTTCTTCTTGCGCCTGCCGCCCAAAGCAGCGCCGGTCGTGCCACGTGCTCCTGCCTCCCGTGGTCGGCTGTGATGCCGCGGAGGCCTCACCGCCCCCTACTACCCCACCGCTAGCCAGGCCTTCCCTCTACTCACCACACCCCATGTTATTCTGCGGCGACGGCAGCCTCACACCGCAGCGAACCAGTGAACCCTCATACTCCTCTACGCGTGGGCATCCACTGTCGCGCCTTCCCCAGCTCCGCGTCGTCCCCTTCCTAGGCCTCGCCATCGTCCACCGCCCTGGTGCTCTCGGCGCGGCGTGGTCAACGTGGTCAAGGAACGGCTTCCATCGGATGTGGAGTGTACGTGGAGAGGCTGACAGCTGGGTCCACGGCTGCAGCAAGGAAGTGCCTCCTTATTACGTGGAAAATAATGATTCCTCCACCTGACAGCAGGGACCCACCGGATGGGCAACCGTATTTTGCAAAAAAACGTTTCCCCCCTGACTGCTGGGATCTACCAGCTACATCTTCGCACGCAAGGAAGTGCGTGTGGGCAAAAAAAACGATTCACCCCCCTGACTGCTGGGACCCACCAGCTACATCTTCGCACGCAAGGAAGTGTGTGACAGTCGGGACCCACCTGGTCGAAGCGTACATAGCGTTGTCATTCTGTTCGTGAACGTGTACGTACATACTAGTCGATGTAGAGGCGCGCATTTGTCGTAGTAGAGGCACGGACGTAGCATCTACACGTATGTACAACGGCCAGTGTGCAAGAAAGATAATATGACCACGTACGTACATACGGGCGGGGTCTCGAACGCCTACTCACGCATACGTACTGCCAGGGCTTGTGTACATGGCTGGGTCGGAACGGAGAAACTACGTCGTCGTCGTGTTCATGGGGAGCCAACTGGCTAGGTCGGAACGGAATGCATCGTCGTGTTCATCGGGAGGGCTTGGACGGAACGACCGATGGAAACGAGGCCTGGTGTACCACACAACGGAGGAAACGGCCTTGTGTTTGACCAGCCACGTTCGAAACGTGATCCTGTTCATTGGGAGGGGTCTAGCGTACCGCAAAACGGAGGAAACAGACCTTCTACGGTCGAAACGGGGGTCCTGTTCATCGGGAGGGGTGTGGCGTACCGCAAAACGGAGGAAACAGACTTGTGTTGGAGTGCTACGGTCTAAACGGGGGTCCTGTTCATCGGGAGGGGTGTGGCGTACCGCAAAATGGGACTCCACGGGATACTGTTCATCTCCACCGTCGACCCCCTCCAGCCTCCATGGGCTACTATTCATCCACCTTCGACCTCCTCCAGCCTCCAGCTGCGACTGTTCATCCACGGGCACCTGTTCATCCAGCCTCCACCGCACGCTACTCCACCGGCTACTGTTCAACCAGCCCTCTCCACACGGGCTCCTGTTCAACCACCCCTCCACGGGCTACTTTTCATCCAGCCCTCCACCATCTACTGTTCATCCAGCCCTCCACGGGGTCGTCCTGTTCATCCAGCCCTCCATGGGGTCCTGTTCATCCAGCCCCAACCGGCTCGATCGATCGGGGTCCAGTTCATCCAGAGGCAACACCACGGGGTCCTGTTCATGCACCCCCACCGGGAACGGTTCATCCAAAGCCCCCAACAATTCTCATTGTTCATCCAGAGGCAGCATCAATCGACTTCACTTAGCAGCAGTAGCGAAGGAATCACTCGGGTTCAGTAACGCGTAGCCTGCAGTGCAATCGCTCGGGTTCAGTTAGAGCCCAACGCCTCGCACACACGCGCGTACGTGTATGAGAGAAACGCGCATCACTCGGCGCCTGACCACCCACCGTAACCGGGAACTCCCTGAAATTTTCCTCGCCCTTGCTTCTAGCATGGTTTTTTCCATCATGGACGGCCCAAAGAATGTCATGCAGCTGCGTCTCCAGCCCGCCCAGGATGAAAAGCCCATTTTCTGTCATGATTTTTTGTCATAGAAGTAGGAGCCCACCACATCTATGATGATACCGGGTTTTGTCACAATTATTGTCATAGAAGTGTTTTAAGTATGATAGAGAAAAATTTCGTTCGGCCCAAAATGTCACGGATGTGTCTTTTTTTGTAGTGAACCTACATGCAACAATGGCCCCCAAGTTATATTGTTTATCACCTAATACCGCACTCTTGAGGACACTAAGATCTGGAACGCACATGTGACAAGCCTCATCTTTACCGTTAATGCATCTACCAATGAAGAGAGCAAAATAATGTATGGAAGGAAAATGAATGCTCCCTATGGTAGCTTGTGTGATTTCCCTAGATTCCCCCACAGTAATACTAGCAAGAAAGTCTTTATATTCATATTTGCGAGGTTCACTAAAATTGCCCCACTGCGGGAGTTTACAACCAATATTAAAATCTTCTAGGTCCATGGTATATGATTTATCGTAAAGATCAAATAAAACAATGTGAGAATTGCGTGATGATGTAAATTTAAACCTTCTCACAAAGATCAGCGTTACACACATACGCGTCAAATTCATCCTTGATGCCTGCCTGGACCATGAAATCCTCTGACGGCCATTCACAAGGCCGTTCTTGAGCTTCCCTTGGTGGTTCATCGTCTGGCTCACGTATCGCGAGCCTCGGTCCTTGCTTCCTTGAGGAACCACCTTGGTACATTTTCCTAAACATTTTTCTTCCTCTATTTTTTTTTGAAATTTTTAGTGACTCGAAATAGAAGTGAATCAAACTCAACAAGATTGATAGCAACTACTCCTACAAGTGCCTAGAGGCCATATCATGCATTAGAACTACTTTTGACCACATAAATTTGACATGCAAGCTCAAGAATAGAGTCACCTAAGAAGCAAACATTTGCAATAAATAAAGCACTAGAAAAAAAACTAATTGGACCATTGGAGGAGTCACATACCGAAGAACAATCCCCCAAAGCAGTTTTGTGAATGGAGCTTTGAGCTAGGAGATCGAAAATGGCAGTAAGATGAGCTAGAACACGGGTTTGAGTTCTGGGATGATTTTTTCTAGAGGAAGACGAAGTGTGTGGGTGATGGAATAAGTGGAGGGGGCCACGTGGGGTCCACGAGGCAGGGGCGCACCCTGAACCCTCGCGGCCAGGTGGTGTGGCCCCCAGGTGTGTTCTCAGTTCCAAATATTCTAGAAAAAATCATATAGAATTTTTAGGACATTTGAAGAACTTTTATTTTTGGGTATTTTTTATTGCAAGGATAATTCAGAAAACAGACAGAAAAAAATACTATTTTTGCTTTATTTAATCTAAATAACAAAAAGTAAAAAGAGGGTGCAGCGAGTTGTGCTTTCTAACTTCATCCATCTCATGCCTATCAAAAGGAATCCACTAACAAGTTGATCAAGTCTTGTTAACAAACTCTTTTTGAATAACATGAAACCGGAGAATTTTCGAATAACACTAAGTTACCTCAACGGGGATATGCATATCCCCAACAATAAGAATATCATATTTCTTCTTGACAGTAGGAAGAGGAAATTCAAAACCTCCAATAGTTATCGTTGGAAATTTTCCAATAGAATTTTTCCAATAGTTATCGATTCCTCATGCAACAGTTATAACATAGGGTGACACAGAACTAGCTCCAGTTCATCAATGTAATGTAGGCATGTATTCCGAATATAGTCATACGTGCTTATGGAAAAGAACTTGCATGACATCTTTTGTCCTACCCTCCCGTGGCAGCGGGGTCCTATTGGAAACTACGGGAAATTAAGGCCTCCTTTTAATAGAGTACCAGAACAAAGCATTAACACTTAGTGAATACATGAACTCCTCGAACTATAGTCATCACCGGGAGTGGTCCCGATTATTGTCACTTCGGGGTTACCGGATCATAACACATAGTAGGTGACTATTAACTTGCAAAATAGGATCGAGAACTCACATATATTCATGGAAACATAATAGGTCAGATCTGAAATCATGGCACTCGGGCCCTAGTGACAAGCATTAAGCATAGCAAAGTCATAGCAACATCAATCTCAAAACATAATGGATACTAGGGATCAAACCCTAACAAAACTAACTCGATTACATGATAAATCTCATCCAACCCATCACCGTCCAGCAAGCCTACGATGGAATTACTCACGCACGGAGGTGAGCATCATGAAATTGGTGATGGAGGAAGGTTGATGATGACGATGGCGACGGATTCCCCTCTCCGGAGCCCCGAACGGACTCCAGATCAGCTCTCCCGAGAGAGATTAGGGCTTGGTGGCGGCTCCGTATCGTAAAACGCGATGAATCCTTCTCCTTTATTTTTTTCTCCCCGAACATGAATATATAGAGTTAGAGTTGAGGTCGGTGGAGCCTCAGGGGGCCCACGAGACAGGGGGCGCGCCCCAGGGGGGAGGGTGCGCCCCCTCCCTCGTCGATAGGGTGTGGGCCCCTTGGTGTTGATTCTTTCTCTAGTATTTTTTATAAATTCCAAAAATATTCTTTGTGAAGTTTCAGGTCATTCTGAGAACTTTTATTTCTGCACAAAAATAACACCATGGAAATTCTGCTGAAAATAGCGTCAGTCCTGGTTAGTTCCATTCAAATCATGCAAGTTAGAGTCCAAAACAAGGGCAAGCATGTTTGGAAAAGTAGATACGTTGGAGACATAGCAATGCCAGAGCATACTAGGTGGACTGCAAACTTTGAAAGGGGAGGATGTTTGGGTTCCTCTATGTCATACTGGGAAAATTTCTAACCCTGATAGGGCATACATTGTTGAGATTGGTCAACCAACTAATTGATCTCATCATTGGTAAGTGGGAGGAGGACTTATTGTATGTCGTTATAGCCGATTGATGTGCAACCTGTTATTTCTAAGCTAGAGTGGCATCAGTGGTACAACGAGCAGCTATATGATACGTCTCCAACGTATCCACTTTTCCAAACACTTTTGCCCTTGTTTTGGACTCTAATTTGCATGATTTGAACGGAACTAACCCAGACTGACGTTGTTTTCAGCAGAATTACCATGGTGTTATTTATGTGCAGAAACAAACGTTCTCGGAATGACCTAAAACTTCACGGAGCAACTTTTTGGAAAATATAAAAAATACCTACAAAAGATGAAGGCCAGGGGGGCCACCACCTCTCCACGAGGGTGGGGGGCGCGCCTGCCCCCCTAGGGCAGGCCCCCTACCTCGTGGGCCCCCTGGTGTCTCTCCGACTCCAACTCCAACTCTATATATTGTGTTTCGGGGAGAAAAAAATCACAGAGAAGAATTCATCGCGTTTTACGATACGGAGCCGCCGGCAAGCCCTAAAACCTCTCGGGAGGGCTGATCTGGAGTCCGTTCGGGGCTCCGGAGAGGGGAATCCGTCGCCATCGTCATCATCAACCATCCTCCATCACCAATTTCATGATGCTCACCACCGTGCGTGAGTAATTCCATCGTAGGCTTGCTGGACGGTGATGGGTTAGATGGGATCTATCATGTAATCGAGTTAGTTTTGTTAGGGTTTGATCCCTAGTGTCCACTATGTTCTGAGATTGATGTTGCTATGACTTTGCTATGCTTAATGCTTGTCACTAGGGCCCGAGTGCCATGATTTCAGATCTGAACCTATTATATTTTCATCAATATATGAGTGTTCTTGATCCTATCTTTCAAGTCTATAGTCACCTATTATGTGTTATGATCCGTTAACCCCGAAGTGACAATAATCGGGATACTTACCGGTGATGACCGTAGTTTGAGGAGTTCATGTATTCACTATGTGTTAATGCTTTGTTCCGGTACTCTATTAAAAGGAGGCCTTAATATCCCTTAGTTTCCGTAAGGACCCCGCTGCCACGGGAGGGTAGGCCAAAATATGTCATGCAAGTTCTTTTCCATAAGCACGTATGAATATATTCGGAATACATGCCTACATTACATCAATGAACTGGAGCTAGTTCTGTGTCACCCTAGGTTATGACTGTTACATGATGAACCGCATCCGGCATAATTCTCCAACACTGATCCATTGCCTATGAGCTTTCCATATATTGTTCTTCGCTTATTTACTTTCCCGTTGCTATTGCTATCATCACTACAAAATACCAAAACATTACTTTTACTACCGTTACCTTTTGTTACCGTTATCACTACTATCATATTACCTTGCTACTAAATACTTTGCTGCAGATATTAAGTTTCCAGGTGTGGTTGAATTGACAACTCAGCTGCTAATACTTGAGAGTATTCTTTGGCTCCCCTTGTGTCGAATCAATAAATTTGGGTTGAATATTTTACCCTCGAAAACTGTTGCGATCCCCTATACTTGTGGGTTATCAAGACTATTTTCTGGCGCCGTTGCCGGGGAGCATAGCTCTATTCTTTGAGTCACTTGGGATTTATATCTACTTATCATTATGAAGAACTTGAAAGATCTGAGAACCAAGATTTATCCCTCAACTACGAGGGGAGGTAAGGAACTGCCATCTAGCTCTGCACTTGATTCACCTTCTGTTTGAGTAAGCTTGCGACACCTACACCTGCTTCTGCTATTCGTTCTGATATGTCGCATGTTATTGATGATGCCACTTCTGCTATGCATGATACTTATGATGAAACTACTTCTATGCCTGATGCTACTGTGCCACTTAGTGATTTTCTTGATGAAAAAATTGCTAGGGCTAGAGAGATTGAAAATATTGAATCTGATAATACTGATGTGTCGGATTTCGGGTTCCGGCAGACCCTTGAGGTTCGAACACTAGGGTGCGCGCAGAGATCTCTCCCCTACCGATCTACGTCTGATCCTCTCGTGCGAACTAAGATGAAAATGATGAACGACACAAGAGACACGAGGTTTATACTGGTTCGGTCCACTATTGTGGTGTAATACCCTACTCCAGTGTGTGGTGTGGTGGATTGCCTCTGGGGCTGATGATGGACAGTACAAGGGAAGAACAGCCTCACGAGGGGTGTTCTTAAGTTGGTGCGGTGTGTTCTACTTAGTCTCTACCGGGTTTCTCTTCGTTCTCCCTCTCTCCTCTTTTCCCCTCTTTTTCCTCTTCTTCTCTCCCCCTTTCCTCTTGTGGAGGCTAGCTCTATATATAGAGGCCCTGTGCCTCTCCCCGAATAATTGAGCGGGAAGGGTGCCAAAATTTGGCCATTTTGAAGGGGAACATCTAGTACAAGTTATCCTGACCAAAGGTGGTCTTCGGCTGCCAAAAGCACTGGTGATGACGCCGTATTGGGCTCCACGGTGACCTCTGTTCGGCTGTCCGGCTGGTCTTGGTCTCGTTGCACCGGAATGGTAACCTTTGCATGATACCTTGGCCTGTGCTTGCCCCCTTTGCACCAAAGGGGAAACAAGGACCCTGTGCAGGCCGGCGCCCGCCTGGCCTTGATCGTCATGTCTTGCGTCATGGGATCCTCGCGAGGTACCCTTGCATTGATCTCTCTGCCTCCTCGCGAGCCTTCCTGATGAGGCCGCTCTTCAGGAAGCTTCCTGTCGTCCACCCCGCGAGGCTTGGCCCCTCGCGAGGGTCTTGAGCTTGGGCTGATGAAGATGGGCCATGCTGGGCCCCCACCTAAGCCATGCCGCAGGCCGCAGGCAGGCAAGTCTGGGGACCCCCGTTCCCAGAACGCCGACAGTAGCCCCCGGGCCCAAGGCGCGCGCGGGCTTGGCTTAGCAGAGAAGCGAAGGGGCAAGCACGAAGCGCCGCGGGCCCTAACAGCCTGCGGCCTTGGACGCCGCGTGGTGGTTGATTGGACGTGGGCGTCCGCACTTACCACGACGCCTCGGCAACCGCACGACTTGACAAGTCCCTGCATGCAGAGATATGGGTCATGATGGATGTCGGGCGCCTCCACCCTCGTCTGGTATTGCCCACGGGGCAACCTAAGTCCGTTGACGCATGGTCCCGTGCGGAGCTCGTCGACCCTCGCGTGAAGGCAGTGTTGAGGAGGATGAACGCGGACCTGAGGTCAAGCAACTTGGGGGCGGCGAAGCTGACCGGGGCCACGCTCCTGAGGGAGTTCTTAGAGCACCGGGTGGCTCCGCTCCAGGAGAACTCACTCCCACTATGGAGGCTTGGAGGAGCAGACGCCACCCTGCGCCTGAGCTCCGAGGCCCTGACCGACGAGGATCTGACTGCGGCCCTCCATTCCTTGGTTGGGGGAGACGTGGCGAACCCGGTGGGCGCCCCCGTCCCCCTGTTCCTTCGTGACAGCCGGGAGCAGGTGGTGAACGCCATGCCCACCTTCAACGGTGAGGGGCTGGTGCCCGCGACAGCTCCCGAAGATCTGGCGGTCCTGGCGACGGTGAACTTGTCCTCCGGTAGCTCCAGCGGGGGAAAGGGGGAAGAAGAGGCGGAGGAGGAAGCATCCGACTCGGAGGAGACTGGCGAGGATTGGGGGGAGTCCTTCCCTCGGCGCAGGTCCCAGGCCCTCCACTCCATGCCGGACGACGACGCGGCCAGCGCCAGGCAAGGAAGGGAGGGCTCTTCCTCGGTCACGAGGAAGGGCAGGTCGAGCCTGGTTCCCCCAGGGTCTGCTCTGGTCCCTAGGGGGTCCAAGGCCAGCTCCATCCCTCCTAACGCGCCTTCTGCTTCCGGGCCCCCACGGCTGACCCCCGCTGTAGGCTCTCGGGCTTCAAGTTTGGCCGGAGGTTGCTTGAGTCCGCGGACGACATCCAGTAAGTGCTCGATTCGCGCTCTGCTTGGTTTCTGCCGCCAAGGCTTGACGTTTGCGCTCTTTTACCAGGTCGGCACCTGCGGCCAAGAGGTTGAAAGAGGCTTCTGCGGCCCCGCTTGGGGCGAATCCGTCTGCCGGGGCCACGCCTTCGGCTATTGGGGGAGAGGACGGCGAGGCCCGCGCCTCTCGGACCCAACCGCCCTCGCGAGGCCAACTGGGGAACCCTGGCGAAGAGTCAGCCCCTGTGGCCCCGCTGGACCTGGAGTCAACTGTGCCCGACGCTGCGGCCGTGGCAGCCAAGGCTTAGGAGGTCCCTTCCTGCCAAGCCGTGGTCTCGCTGCCATCTTTTCTGCCTGCTCCACAGGTTCTTGTCTCTTCTGCTCCCTCCGCCGCTGTCCTGGACTAGGTTGCCGATGAGATGAGCCAACTGCGGGAGGATCTCCTGAGTGCGGACCCTCGTCTGGTGGCCAGGCGCCTGGAGTTGGCCTCTGGCTGGGCCCGTTCTGCTGCTTCCGTCCGAGCGGTGTTGAGCCAGGCCGTGTCGTCCTCCGACGAGGAGAAGCGGGCCGCTAACCAAGCCAAGGCCGCTCATGATGCTACCCTGGGTGATGCTGCAACTGCCCAGGGCCGCTGCAACACGCTTGAGGCCGAGCTGCAAGGCCTGCGCGACGAGCTCGCCAAGGAGGTGCACAGCCGCCAGGAGAAGGAGAAGGAGATGAAGGCTAGGGAGGCCGCCGCCAAGGACCGGGACGCCAACCTTGATGACCGCCACAGCCGACTGGAGACGCTGGAGCGGTCGTTGAAGGCGCAGAGGACCGAGCTGGACGCCAAGGCGAAGGTCCTGACGGAGGACCGGGTGGCCTTCGCGAAGCTGGAGAAGAAGGCTCGAGGCATACTGAAGACGCTGTATGAGAGCGGCCTGGAGGAGCCGTTGGCTGGTGCGGAGGACGGCCCCGCCAAGCTGCTCCCCTTCCTGGTTGATGCGCTTGAGGACGTCGCAGACGGCCTTGGCCCCACGGTCGAGGCCGAGGCGCGTGCCCTGTCTTCTGCGGCGCTGACGCATGTCCTCAGCCATGTCTACCTGCGAGACCCCAACGTCGACTTCGACAACCTGCTGGAGCCCGTGAGAGGCGACCGTGCCGCTGCTGCCGCTGAGGCCGTGAAAGGCCGAGCCGAGGTTTTGCTGGGGAAGTTCCGCTCCCCCAGCGTCCTGCCCGGGCGCGGTGACGCCGGCCTTGCGACCTCGAGAGGCGAAGCCATCCAGCGTGACTCCACCACCGGTGACGGCGTTACTGGGGAGTGATCCCTTCACGACTTCCATCCTGTTTTATTCCTGCACATGCACCATGGCTCGCGGAGGCATTTAAACTTGTGTTTGGTGTTGTGGAACAATCTTATGGCTTGTAATATTTGCTTTGACTTTCCTGGAATTTGCATTTTCCTCTCCTACTTGCTTATGCTCTACGTCGGCAGGGCCCGGCCCTGCGCGTACCTCACCCAGCGTTAGCCCCGACCGGAAACCAAGGACGGGACTAAGGAGTGAGGGGCTACGTGGCAAGTTAGGCTCCTGATTCGCGATGCTTAGGAGTCCCCCTTGACACGCGAGCAACAAGTAGGGAAGGGGGGAGCGAGGAGTGGACTGATCGTTCTACGTCGGCAGGGCCCGGCCCCGCGCGTACCTCACCCAGCGTTAGCCCCGACCGGAAACCATGGACGGGACTAAGGAGCGAGGGGCTACGTGGCAAGTTAGGCTCCTGAGTCGCGATGCTCAGGAGTCCCCCTTGACGCTCAAACGAGTTTCGTACCTTGGCTCCGCTCGGGGAGTGGCGCGCGACGACCAGGTCCAAGGGACCTGGCTGGGTGGCGTGCGCTCGGGCGAGGCCCGGGCGTAGCCCTCGTGTCCATCCCCCTCGTGTGGCACTCCTGAGGGGAGGCATTGCGATGGTGCCGGACATTGAGCTCTGGGCTCCCTGAGGTTGGTACGGCCGTGGGCCGCCCTCAGTTGTTTATCACCAGCGCGGAGCATAGCGCTTCCGTATGTGTACGGGCATAGCCGCTCCTCGGCAGTGTCATCAGCCAGCGCGAAGCATGGTGCTTCCACTGGTGCGTGGGAGGGGGCTCCCCTCCGGGAGGAGCCCTCGGGGCGTGTACAGCCCCGCCCTGACACGTGGCCGGCACGTTAGGGCTAGGAGAGGTGTATCTGGGCACCCGTGAGCTAGCGCGGGACTCACGAGGCCCTACCTCGAGGTGGGTTGCGCCTGGCTCTGGGCCTTTATCAATTGGTGTGTTCCTGCAGGGTTGTTAGAATGCTAATGCTCTACGTCCTCAGGTCCCGGCCCTCAAGCGAGCTCAGCCGCCGCTGGTATGACCAGTCGCGATGCCGTGGGTCAAGGCCAGGGGGTGAGGGCTGGAGAGCCAGTAAGAGCCCATGAGTCACGATGCTCAGGCGCCCCCCTTTTAACGTGCAAGCGCTTTGCATGACGACAAGCAGTAGATGATAATTATGGGAATCAGATTAAGCGTGAAAGAACAACTTCATCCTAAGGTAAATGCTGGAAAAGCAACTGCCGCTGGGTCGGGCCCAAGCGGCGTGGGGATGATGCAGCCCGAGGGGCGCCCCCAACAAGGTAAGTGAAGAGCATAAACAAAATGGATACATGCCGCGGGGACGGACCCACGCGGCCTGGGAATGGTGCATCCCTGTGGGTGCTCCCAGCTAAAAGTAGAACTCTGAAAGATGTCACCTGGTGCTGTTGAAGATGAAGTTATGCTGAGGAAGTGAGCGATGCGCGGTGATGACGTCGGCCCTCATGAGCCCCCAGGCCCTGGGGCCTCGGGAGGCTCCGGTGGCACGTGCAGGTCTTCGGGGACCATCACCACCTCCGCCAGGACCGCGTGATGCCTGACCTCCTGAGCCTCCAGAATGCTCCTCAACAGGTGCTGATGTACGGCGACCACGTTCGGCAGGCCGAAGGGCATGCGAACGTACCTGTGAGGTGGTCCCTCGCAACGCCCTACTGCCAAAGGCCATAGGCGCTCCTAGGACGCAGCTCGGTTGAGCCCTGGTACGTCGACACAGACGCGCAATCCTCCATCCTCGCCTGGATGTGGGGCCACAACAGGTAAGCGGCGGCTGCCGCACATGACTCTGGACTGTTGTAGCTCATGGGTGTTCCTTGCGATGAACTCCTGAGGGTTTGGTCTCTTTTGACTTGTACCTTCCTGAGGGAAGCGTGCTTGAAAGCACCCCTCCAAGTGGTGCCCGAGCGCCTCCCCCGCGACCTTGGCAAGGTTGGCGGCTCTCCAAGTGAGAGCCCCCGAGCCCTGCCTGAGGAGGGCGCCGGGCGCGCCTTCCTATGCGTGAGAGGGTGGTGCTCCTTGATCGGGCACGAATCCTGATGCAATACCTCCGGAGGTGCCTGCCTCCTTGTGGCTCGGGCCAGGTGAGGTCTTCTTCTTCTTGAGCGTCGCCTCGGGAGGCCTCCCGCTCCTGTGATCTGGGTCTTCGATTGCTGCGGCTTGGAACGCACGCTCAAGCGAGCACACTGCGTCCCTTTCTTCACAGGGTATGGTGATGACTCCACCGCTTCCTGGTATCTTGAGGGCATTGTAACCATGGTGAGTCACTGCCATAAACTTGGCTAGGGCTGGGTACCCGAGGATGGCGTTGTACGGCAGGCGGATGTGAGCGACGTCGAAGTCGATGAGCTCGGTGTGGTAGTTGTTGCGTTGCCCGAAGGTGACCGGAAGGCGAACCTGCCCAATTGGAACAGTGGAACCATCGGTGACTCCTGAGAAAGGCTTGGTCGGCTGAAGCTGGTCGTACGGCACTTGGAGATTGTTGAACGTCTCGACGGACAGGACGTTGAGTCCTGCCCCGCCATCGATGAGGGTCCTGGTGACATACACATTGCTGATGGGGAGCAAAGCATCGGGAGGATTCCGGGCGTTGCCGCACACTTGAGCTGGTCTGTGGAACTGAACGTGATCGCGCACGTAGACCACCTGAGAGGGCGCGTGGCTTCAAGCTTGGGAAGGACTGCATTCACCTCGCGAGCAAACTGCTTGAAGATGCGCTGTGAGGCTGGGGCCTGGGCGCCACCCAAGATGCAAGCAATTGCACACGGCTCTTGGAAGCCCCCAGCCCCATCGTCTTGGTGTTGGTCTTCGTTCCTCCTTGGTGGAGGCGGCAGAGGAGGGAGGCCTGTGTTGCCATGCGGGTGGCCCTCACGAGGCTGGTTGTAACGCCCTCGATGCAGCTATATCTCCCACGTGTCGAAGCACGACTTAGAGGCATAACCGCATTGAAAGCAATGTCGCAAGTGAGGTAATCTTTGCAAACAACCCATGTAGTACAATAGGGGAAAAGATACATAGTTGGCTTACAATCGCCACTTCACACAAATACATAAATAAAGCATTACATCAACCAGATACAATCAAGGTCCGACTACGGAACCAAAATAAAAGAATAACCCCAAATGCGACAAGGTCCCCGATCGACCCCAACTGGGCTCCACTACTGATCAAATAGAACGAAACAACACAAAGGACAAGATCTTCATCGAGCTCCTCCTTGAGCTTGGTTGCGTCATCTGCAAGGACTCATCGGCACCTGCAAGCTGGTTTTGGAAGTATCTGTGAGTCGCGGGGACTCAGCAATCTCACACCCTCGCGATCAAGACTATTTAAGCTTATAGGTAAGGTAAAGGTATGAGGTGGAGCTGCAGCAAGCGACTAGCATATATGGTGGCTAACATACGCAAATGAGAGAGAGAAGAGAAGGCAAAGCACGATCGAGAAAACTATGATCAAGAAGTGATCCTAGAACAACCTACGTCAAGCATAACTCCAACACCGTGTTCACTTCCCAGACTCCGTCGAGAAGAGACCATCACGGTAACACACGCGGTTGATGTATTTTAATTAAGGTCAACTTCAAGTTTTCTACAACCGGACGTTAACAAATTCCCATCTGCCCATAACCGCGGGCACGGCTTTCGAAAGTTCAAATCCCTGCAGGGGTGTCCCAACTTAGCCCATCACAAGCTCTCATGGTCAACGAAGGATATACCTTCTCCCGAGACATTCCGATCAGACTCGGTATCCTGGTTCTACAAGACACTTTGACAAGTTAAAACAAATCCACTAACACCGCCCGAATGTGCCGACAAATCCTGATAGGAGCTGCACATATCTCGTTCTCAGGGCACACTCAGATGAGCGCTCCATACAACTAAAACCAAACCTCGAGTTTCCCCGAGGGGGCGCTGCACAGGACTCTAGTTTGGACCAACACTCAGAGGAGCACTGGCCCGGGGGGTAAAATAATGATGACCCTCAGGAGCGCGACTCCCAAGGGAAAAGAAAAGGCTAGGTGGCAAATGTTAAAACCAATGTTGGGCATTGCTGGAGGAGTTTTATTTCAAGGCGAACTGTCAAGGGGTTCCCATTATTACCCAACCGCGTAAGGAACACAAAATCCGGGAACATAACACCGATATGACGGAAACTAGGGCAGCAAGAGTGGAACAAAACACCAGGCATAAGGCCGAGCCTTCCACCCTTTACCAAGTATATAGATGCATTAATTAAATAAGAGATATTGTGATATCCCAACAAGTAAACATGTTCCAACAAGGAACAACATCTCCATGTTCCAACAAGGAACAAACTTCAATCTTCACCTGCAACTAACAATGCTATAAGAGGGGCTGAGCAAAGCGGTAACATAGCCAAACAACGGTTTGCTAGGACAAGGTGGGCTAGAGGCTTGGTTCAACAACATGGGAGGCATGATAAGCAAGTGGTAGGTATCGCGGCATAGGCATAGCAAAAGAGCGAGCAACTAGCAAGCAAAGATAGAAGTGATTTCGAGGGTATGGTCATCTTGCCTGAAATCTCACAAGGAAGAAGAACGAGTCCATGAAGAAGACAAATGGACGTAGTCGAACGGATCCTCACAAACGCGACGTTATCGGAACCAACCCGAAGAAGCAACACCGGAAAGGAGCAAACAACATAGTAAACAACCCACATGACCATGGCATGATGCGCAACCAAGTATGATGCATGTCCGGTTTAATGAAGCATGGCATGGCAAAGTGCACAAGCAATTCTACAAATTAAGTGGAGTTCAATATGCAACTCCGTTGCATATTGACGAAACACCACGTGACTTATTTAGTTCTCTCTCGTTTATGTACCCAACAATATTAAATGTTGTTATACATGGCAAGAGGGTGAAGCAAATGAAAACTACCTATCTAGTCAAGTTTAAATGAGGCCGAAAACAACAAACTACAATTCCGGAAACTCCTCATATGCATATATTAGTTTTGGTACTGTTCTGCCCTAAACATAATTTTAGAGTTGTTAAGCATGCAAAATAAGGCCACCATGTTAAACTAGGCAAAATTCTACCCCATTTACATGTAAAGTTTATTAAATTTGGAGTTACGGTTATTTAGTTATGAATTAAAGCATTTTTGCAAGTTATTTAAGGAAATTTAAACAAACAGCATCTTAAACATTTTAAACATGGATGAAAATGACATATTATGAAACTAGACAAAATTCTAAGCAAGTTACATATATAAAATGTTTTTAAACTGATGCACGGTTATTAAGTTATTATATACATGAATATGGAGGGGTTTTCTGTAAATTTGCTAATTCCCTGGAAATTAGACAAATTCGTAGACCGAAAAAAAACTACATTGGGCCGAAACTGCTGGGCGCTGGGGCGCTCACCATGGGCTTCAGCCCGTCGGTGAGGAGGTGGAGGCAGGCCGCGGGGCGCAGGCTGGGCCGCGAGCGAAGCAGATGAGGCCTCGCGCAGCGAGTGGCACTCGTCCAGGCTGGCGCTAGACTGGTCAACGCGGGGCGCGGCTCTGTCGTCCTCCTCTTGAACGGCGGCAGCGCAGGACTTGGGGATGAGCGCTCCTGCGACGGGCGGCGCTGGCCTTGGAGATCTGGCACGGGAGGTCACGCACGTGAGGCAGGGGCCGGAGACGAAACGAGGGAGGCGGCGCTGTGGGACTTGAGGCGCAAGGCGAAGCAGAAGACGGCGCTGAACAGCAATGGCGAAGAAAAGCTTCGAGAGAAACTTGACGATGGCGGGGTCCTCTCCTCTGGATCGAGCGAAACAGGGGCGCGGGGACGAGGGGCACGGCCTCGATCCCATCCGGATCGAGCAGAAGGACTGCAGGCGGCGCGGATCCGGGCGAGGACGGCGGCTCCGGTCGTAGACGGAGATGAACTCCATCGGGCGGCCATGGATGGAACCTGCGAAGCACCATGGCTGCGGGGTGAGGGAGAGGAACGAGGGGGAATTGAAAGAAAAACGGGGAAGGGAGAGGAACGAGGTCACCAGCGGCGAAGTTCTCTGGTGGCTTCGAATCGAAGAGCTCGGGCTCGAGCTCTGGTTGGTGGGAGGAGGAATGGGAGGATCCCGAGGAGAGAGACAGGAGGAGCGGCAGCGGCTAGGAGGATCCCTAGAAATTAGGGATCGGTCTGATGATTGCACTACTATTTATAGTAAGTGGGTGTGGGTAGGGCTATCTCGTCCCTCTGATCGTAATCAGACGATCTCGGATAAAATAGTTAGGGAGTCCAAATAAGAAAACGGAGATGTTTTGTAGATGTTTGGGGATGATCCGGATCCAACGGTGACGACTGCCCGGGTCGGGTCCGGGACAATTTCGGACGCGCACGTGAGGGGTTCGATGCACTGTGCAGAGAGGGTTTCGGACCGTGCGGTCGCATTGGACAACTCCGGAAGCAAAGAGGGGAAGGAGGATGGACTAGGTGGGCTGTGGCGAGACTGCGAGGGGGAGAAGAGAGAGAGAGAGAGAGAGCCTGGCATCTGTTTCCGGAGACCGAAAACGTCCGACGTTAGACCGACTATAATGTCGCTATAGTTATCCGTTGGGCTATCAAACGAACTCCGAATGCGATGAAACTTGGCAGGCGGCCTACCTACAACATAACAACACCACATGCCAACTTTCAACCCATTCCGAGAACATTTTCTGGCCACTTATAAAATACTATTTCGGACATGCCGCGGGCGCGTACAAGTGTGGTTGGGCTCAGAACGGACAATGGAGAAAACTCGAAGAACCCGGACGAATGCAAGTTTTAAAACATGATGATGCAATGCACATGATGACATGATAAGATGCAACACGCAAGCAAATGACATGACAACGACAGCGAATAACTGGAAGACACCTGGCACCTCGGCCTCGGGGCGTTACACTGGTCCCTCCAGCCTCCCTCGCGAGGCTGGTCCTGCCAGCGGTCCTCGCGAGGGCGGTCACGCCATCCCTAGCGAAGGCCACGGTCTTCCCATCGTCCATCGCCTCTTCCTCCTCCTCGGCCATAGCCCATGTCGTTGCGCTCTGGGCGTCGGCCGATTCGCCCATCTCGCATGGCTCCGAGCTCTTGACATTCGTTGGTGTTGTGCGTGTGGAGGTCGTGGTACACGCAATACCGTCCGCCCTTGGATGACTCAAGCTGATCCCTGCCTCGCTTGGTGTCCGGTTCCGCTGCTAGCACGATAGCCCCCTTGCGCTTCACGTCTTTGGCCTTGAGCTTCTTTTCTTCCGGGTCGGCTGCCGGGAGCTCGAGGAGGGAGAGACGCCCTTCCTCAGCCCTGGCGCACTTGGTCGCCAAGTTGAACAACTCCAGGGATGTGCACAGGTTTTCATGGATTGCTAGATCTTCCTTCATCTTGACGTCACGCACGCCGTCGGAGAAGGCTGAGATGATAGCTTCTTCAGTTACCTTGGGGATCTTGAGGCGAGCATAGTTGAAGCGCTGGATGTACTTCTGTAGGGTTTCCCCTGGCTGTTGCTTGATGCGGCGCAGGTCGCGCACGGCCGGGGACCGGTCGCGAGTGCCCTGGAAGTTGGCGATGAAGCGGGTGCGCATCTCGCTCCAGGAGGAGATCGTGCCGGGAGCCAGGTTCAGGAGCCAGGTGCGGGCGCCGTCCTTGAGCGCCATGGGGAACCAATTCGCCATGACCTTTTCGTCTCCGTTGCCGGCTACGATGCCCAGCTCATAGAGCTGCAGGAACTCCGCGGGGTCTGTTGTGCCATCGCAGCAGGGAGGGAGGTCAGGCTTGAACTTGCCTATCCATGTGACGCCGCGCAGCTCCGGGGTGAAGGCGAGGCAGCCCGCCGTGGCCACCGGCGCCCTTTGCTAGTGCTGGACTTGTTCTTGCGGGTCACCACGCGCCGCCACTGGGAGCAGCGCGGGGTCTTGTCGTGGAGGCGCCGGGGCGCGATCTTGGCCGCCGGTGCTGGGAGCGCGCGAGCACCTTCCCGGGGACATGGGATCTCTTGGCAGCTCCCTTCTTGCTGCGCAGGCGCCGGACGTGGAGGGTCCCGCCCTAGGGCTGCGCGCCTTGGAGCCAAGGCACCTTCTTGGGGAGGAGGCGGCGGAGGCGCCTCCTGATCCTCGCCCCTGCACGGGACGGAGGGCGAGGCAGCGAGAGGGACCGCAAGGGGGAGCCCCCTGCAGCACTGACGAGCTCGGTGATGCGGGCGAGCCAGTCTTCGTCGAGGTCGTCGACGGGGCGATAGTGTAGGAGCTCCTGCGCCAAGAGCAGTGAGGCGTGCACATCCATGGGTGCGCGATGGGCATGGGACGACGAGCCAGCTGGAGTCAGCGACGGGGTGGCGGTGCGGCCATCCCGCCGCACCGAAGGATGCTGGGACGAGGCCTGCTGCTCGTTCCCCGCCGGGCCGGTGGCGGCGTTGGCGGCGGGCGACGGGGAACGACGAGGGGGGCCGCCGACGGGCGCCATCTGGGCGACGCAAGTGGCGCGAGCAGCCTGGCGCTCGGCGCGAGCCCGATGAGCGTCAACCATGGACACGACAGAAGATCACACGTGAACAACGGAAGAAAGATTCCGGCACATCCCTACCTGGCGCGCCAAATGTCGGATTTCGGGTTCCAGTAGACCCTTGAGGTTCAAACACTAGGGTGCGCGCGGAGATCTCTCCCCTACCGATCTACGTCCGATCCTCTCGTGCAAACTAAGATGAAAATGATGAACGACACAAGAGACACGAGGTTTATACTGGTTCGGGCCACCGTTGTGGTGTAATACCCTACTCCAGTGTGTGGTGTGGTGGATTGCCTCTGGGCTGATGATGGACAGTACAAGGGAAGAACAGCCTCACGAGGGGTGTTCTTGAGCTGGTGTGGTGTGTTCTACTTAGTCTCTACCGGGTTTCTGTTCGTTCCCCCTCTCTCCCATTTTCCCCTCTTTTTCCTCTTCTTCTCTCCCCCTTTCCTCTTGTGGAGGCTAGCTCTATATATAGAGGCCCTGGGCCTCTCCCCGAATAATTGAGCGGGAAGGGCGCCAACATTTGGCCATTTTGAAGGGGAACATCTAGTACAAGTTATCCTGACCAAAGGTGGTCTTCGGCTGCCAAAAGCACTGGTGATGACGCCGTCTTGGGCTCCACGGTGACCTCCGTCCGGCCGTCCGGCTAGTCTTGGTCTCGTTGCACCGGAATGGTAACCTTTGCCTGATACCTTGGCCTGTGCTTGCCCCTTTGCACCAAAGGGGAAACAAGGACCCTGCGCAGGCCGGCGCCCGCCTGGCCTTGATCGTCATGGCTTGCGTCATGGGATCCTCGCGAGGTACCCTTGCATTGATCTCTCCG
The DNA here is from genome assembly GCF_003073215.2 of Triticum urartu. Taxonomy (NCBI): domain Eukaryota; kingdom Viridiplantae; phylum Streptophyta; class Magnoliopsida; order Poales; family Poaceae; genus Triticum; species Triticum urartu. Next base: position 153,942,646 of record NC_053028.1, on the reverse strand, counting down.
CCTCCTCGCGAGCCTGCCTGATGAGGCCACTCTTGAGGAAGCTTCCTGTCGTCCGCCCCGCGAGGCTTGGCCCCTCGCGAGGGTCTTGAGCTTGGGCTGATGAAGATGGGCTGCGCTGGGCCCCCACCCGAGCCACGCCGCAGGCCGCAGGTAGGGAAGTCTGGGGACCCCCATTCCCAGAACACCGACATGATGAAAGTGATGATGAAGAATCACTTGTTATTCCTGAGGGTTATGTTTTTGATCAAGAAGCTTCTTTAGCTATTTTAGCTTGCAAAGATAGAAACGAACTTAAGTGGTTATTATCTAAATGGAACAAGCAATCTCTAAATGCTAGAATGAAACCTGACCCTGCTTTTGCTACTTCACCTATCTGTGTTACTGATAAGGATTATGAATTCTTTGTCGATCCTGATATAATTACTTTGGTTGAGTCTGATCCTTTTCATGTCTATGAATCTGAAACTGTTGTGGCACATCTTACTAAATTAAATGATATAGCCACCATGTTCACTAAAGATGAGAGAACTCGTTACTTTTATATCCTTAAAATATTCCCGTTCTCATTAAAGGGTGATGCTAAGACATGGTTTAATTCTCTTGATCCTGGTTGTGTGTGTAGTCCCCAGGATATGATTTATTACTTCTCTGCTAAATATTTTCCTGCTCATAAGAAACAGGCTGCTTTAAGGGATATATATAATTTTGTGCAAATTGAAGAAGAGAGTCTCCCACAAGCTTGGGGGAGGCTTCTCCAATTACTTAATGCTTTGCTTGACCATCCTCTTAAGAAAAATGAAATACTTGATATCTTTTATAATGGATTAACCGATGCTTCCTGAGATTACCTGGATAGTTGTGCTGGTTCTGTTTTCAGGGAAAGAACACCGGATGAAGCTGAAATTCTATTGAATAATATGTTGACAAATAAAAATAATTGGACACCTCCGGAGCCAATTCCTGAGCCTATTCCTAAACCAACTCCAAAGAAGAGGGGTATTCTATTTCTTAGTCCTGAAGATATGCAAGAGGCAAAGAAATCTATGAAAGAAAAAGGTATTAAAGCTGAAGATGTTAAGAATTTACCTCCTATTAAAGAAATACATGGTCTTAATTTACCGCCTGTTGAAGAAACATATGATCTTAACCCATTACCTAATGAAGAAAATCATGGTCTTGATAACCCAACACAGGTAGTAAAGGTAAATTCTCTCTATAGATATGATAAAGCTGAAATCCCATTTACTAAGTTTGCTAGCCCATTCTTAGATGAGTTTGATAAATTAATTGTTAAGCAAGAAGACTTCAATGCTTATTTTGCTAGAGAATTAAAACGCAGTGCTGAGATGCTTGAACACTTGGGTGATTATATGGCTAATGTCAAAGGTGAACTTAAACTTATTAGTAAACATGCTTCTATGGTTACCACTCAAGTAGAACAAGTACTTAAAGCTCAAAATGATTTTCTCAATGAATTGAATAGTAAGGATAATGATAATGCTGTTAGAGTGGCTACTAGAACTAGTAGAATGACTCAGGAACCTTTGTATCCTGAAGGCCACACTAAGAGAATTGAGCAAGATTCTCAGAGAAATAATATAGATGCACCTAGTCCTTCTAAAAGGAAGAAAAAGAAAAATGATAGGACTTTGCATGCTTCTAGTGAACCTATTACTGAAACACCTGAGAATCCAAATGATATTTCTATTTCTGATGCCGAAACACAATCTGGTAATGAACCTGAAACTAGTAATAATGTTACTGATAATGTTCATGATGATGCTCAACCTAGTAATGATAATGATGTAGAAATTGAACCTGCTGTTGATCTTGATAACCCACAATCAAAGAATCAACGTTATGATAAGAAAGATTTTGTTGCTAGGAAACATGGTAAAGAAAGAGAACCATGGGTTCAGCAACCCATGCCTTTTCCTCCCAAACCATCCAAGAAAAAGGATGATGAGAATTTTGAGCGCTTTGCTGAAATGATTAGACCTATCTTTTTGCGTATGCGATTAACTGATATGCTTAATATGAATCCTTATGCTAAGTATATGAAAGAAATTGTTAAAAATAAAAGAAAGATACCGGAAGCTGAAATTTCCACCATGCTTGCTAATTATACTTTTAAGGGTGGAATACCAAAGAAACTAGGAGATCCCGGTGTACCCACTATACCATGCTCTATTAAAAGAAACTATGTTAAAACTGCTTTATGTGATCTTGGAGCCGGTGTTAGTGTTATGCGTCTCTATTTATATCATAGACTTGATTTGAATAAGTTGAAACCTACTGAAATATCTTTGCAAATGGCTGATAAATCAACTGCTATACCTGTCGATATTTGTGAGGATGTGCCCGTTGTAGTTGCAAACGTTACTATTTTAACGGACTTTATTATTCTTGATATTCCTGAGGACGATAGTATGTGTATTATTCTTGGAAGACCCCTTTTGAATACTATAGGGGCTTTCATTGATTGCACTAAAGGCAATGTCACTTTTCATGTTAATGGTAATGAGCATACGGTACACTTCCCGAGGAAACAACCTCAAGTTCATAGTATCAACTCTATTGGAAAAATTCCATCGATTAAATTTGGAGGTTTTGAATTTCCTCTTTCTACTGTCAAGAAGAAATATGATATTCTTATTATTGGGGATGTGCATATCCCCGTTGAGGTAACATAGTGTTATTCAAAATTTCTCCGGTTCCATGTTATTCGGAATGAGTTCGTTAACAAGACTTGATCAACCTTGTTAGTGGATTCCTTTTGATAGGCATGAGATGGATGAAGTTAGAAAGCACAACTCGCTGCACCCTCTTTTTACTTTTTGTTATTTAGATTAAATAAAGCAAAAATAGTATTTTTTTCTGTCTGTTTTCTGAATTATCCTTGCAATAAAAAATACCCAAAAATAAAAGTTCTTCAAATGTCCTAAAAATTCTATATGATTTTTTCTAGAATATTTGGCACTGAGAACACAGCAGGGGGGGGGGTCAACCACCTACCCACGAGGGTGGAGGGCGCGCCCTACCCCCTGGGTGTGCCCCCTGCCTCGTGGGCCCACGGTGGCCCTCCTCCACTTATCCTTTCACCCACACACTCCTTCTTCCTCCCCCAAACACGAATATCCAGCTGAAACCCGAGTCCAAGCTCGTTTTGCTGCCATTTTTGATCTCCTTGCTCAAAGCACCTCTCACAAAACTGCTTGGGGAGATTGTTCCTTGGTGTGTGACTCCTCCATTAGTCCAATTAGTTTTTGTTCTAGTGCTTTATTCATTGCAAATTTTTGTTGCTTAGGTGACCCTGTTCTTGAGCATGTCAAATTTATATGGTCAAAAGTAGTTTTGATGCATGATATAGGCCCTAGGCACTTGTAGGAGTAGTTGCTATCAATATTATTGAGTTTGGTTTACTTTTATTTTGAAGTTACTAAAAATTTCAGAATTTTTCAGAAAATGATGAGGAGACTTTTGAGGGGCTCATCGAGCCAAAGCTCGAAGGAAAAGGCACCAAAGCCTAAGTATAATCTGCCTCGCACCGCGGAGGTTCGGGCGTGTGAATGGCCTTCTGATGATTTCTTGAGAGCACTCGGTATTTATGAAGATTTTCATGAATTGGCTAAGAATGCAGGCCTCACCGCTTTCCTCCATGACCAATGCGATCAGCATCTCTTACTCACAAATACCTTTGTGCAAAGCTTTCATTTCCATTCTAGGAGCTCACCACCTACGGTGGAGTTTCATTTATATGATGAGCATAAGGAGATGTCACTTTATGATTTTTGTCGGGTTTTTTTAGTCCCTTTTGAGGGCAAGACAGAAGAACCACATCGCGATGATGTGGAGGGGTTTATTGATACTATCACTGTAGGGGAAACAAGGAAGGTTTCCGATGCATGAATCACTAGCATACATTTTCCTGTTTTACGCTATTTTGCATTATTGGCTAGTCGTTGTTTAATTGGTTGCAGAAACTGTGGAAACCTTAGTATCCATGATATTATTATTTTGCTCCATGGTTTATACGGTGATAACTCTGTTAGTATGGGCGGTATTATTGCCAAACGGTTAAGTCTGAACCGTACCAAGGGCCCCATCTTTGGAGGCATCTATGCTTCACGCCTAGCTGCACATTTCAACATACCAATTAGGCATTATGAGAAGGAAGAAAAGGTGCTGCCTCATGTTTATCTAGATTATAGAAGTATGGTGGCACATGATTTTATTGTTAAGAATAGGGAAGGAGAGCTTAAATACCAATTGTTCTTTAATAAACATCATACTGAGACTATTACCCTGCCCGCTCCTTCTTTGTTTGATTTATCTGTAGGCCAGTACCCTGTTCCGTTAAAGGCTATTCACGCCTATCGGAACCCTGCACCAGCCATGGAGCCAGAGCCGGAACCACAATTTGATCCTCCATGACAGTCTAATTATCAGTAGGATCTGGAGATGATTGTCAGCCAGTGGCAATCGGAGTCTTCCTCTTCTTCATCTCAGTACGACCCCAACTACTATTATGGATATCCGCCAGGCCAGCCATGGCCATAGACCAACTTAGGCCGAAAGCCTAAGCTTGGGGGAGTACGTATTTCCCACCGACATTACATTTATGTTCACACACTCATTGCTAGATGTCGGTGCTCATACTTTTTCATTGTATCATCCATGCTAGTTTATTTTCCTTTCTATGCTTTCTTCTTGTGTGTTTGATCAACCTTAAGAAAAACCAAAAAAAATTTAGTTGTAGCTTTTAGTTAGTTTAATTTCCATGCTTGTAGTAGTAATTAAAAAGAAAAACCCAAAAATATTTCCTGTTTTTCTTTTGCTTGTTGGGAGCTTTCCCGTGTAAATAGTTTTATTTCTTTTCTTTTCTTTGGGGGTCGATTGGAGAAGACCATAATTAAATTGTTGAAGTGGCTCTTATATGCATACTTGTTGATCTGACAAAAGAGCCCATATTGTCCTGTCTTCTCCTGTTTATTGAATGCTTGCAGATTCCAGCTTAGTCCAATGCACGTGCACTAGTATTATTATCCACATCGTTCGGTCATGCAAGTGAAAGGCAATTATGACGATATATGATGGACTGACTGAGATGAGAAAAGCTGGTATGAACTCGACCTCTCTTGTTTTTGTAAATATGATTAGTTCATCGTTCCTGATTCAGCCTATTATGAATAAACATGTTTGCAATGACAACTAGAGATCATAGTTTCTTGTGCCATGCTTGATTAGCTACGAGTTATAATGGTTTACCTTGCGTGCCAACATGCTATTGAAATGGTTATGATGTGGTATGATAGGGTGGTATCCTCCTCTAAATGATTTAAGTGACTTGACTTGGCGCATGTCCACGCATGTAGTTGAAACAAAATCAACATAGCATTCACGATATTTATGTTCATGGTGGATTATATCCTACTCATGCTTGCATTCGGTGTTGATTAATTTTAATGCATGTTCATGACTGTTGTCGCTCTCTAGCTGGTCGCTTCCTAGTCTTTTGCTAGCCTTCACCTGTACTAAGCGGGAATACTGCTTGTGCATCCAATCCCTTAAACCCCAAATTTATTCCATATGAGTCCACTATACCTACCTATATACGGTATCTACCTGCCGTTCCAAGTAAATTTGTATGTGCCAAACTCTAAACCTTCAAATAAATATCCTGTTTTGTATGCTCGAATAGCTCATGTATCAACTAGGGCTGTCTGTATCTTCCATGTTAGGCGGGTTATTCTCAAGAGGAGTGGACTCCCTCCTCACTCACGAGATAAATGGCTGGTCACCAGGATGCCCAGTCCCATGCTTTATGCAAACTAAATCAAAATAATTGCAAACAAAACTCCCCCTGGGACTCTTGTTAGTTGGAGGCACTCGTTGTTTCGAGCAAGCCATGGATTGATGCTTGTTGGTGGAAGGGGGAGTATAAACTTTACCATTCTGTTTGGGAACCGCCTATAATGTGTGTAGCATGGAAGATATCGCCATCTCTTGGTTGTTATGTTGACAATGGAAGTATACCACTCAAAATATTATTCACCTCTGTTTCAAAACCGAGCTCTGGCACCTCTACAAATCCCTGCTTCCCTCTACGAAGGGCCTATCTATTTACTTTTATGCTGAGTCATCATCCTCTTATTAAAAGCACCAGTTGGAGAACACCACTATCATTTGCATTCATTACTGTTAGTTTACATTGAGTATGACTTGACTGGATCTCTTTTACCATGAATTACAATGTCTAGTCAGTCCTTGGTCTTTAAAGGTGCTCTGCATTTATGTTTTGCGATCTCAGAAAGGGCTACCGAGATATCATCTTGTTATATCATATTATGATTGTTTTGAGAAAGTGTTTTCATCCGAGATTTATTATTATTGCTCGCTAGTTGATTATGCTATTGATATGAGTAAACTTGAGACCTAAGCGTTATTGTGGATGTGGTTAGTCATAATCTTTGCTGAAAACTTGAATGCTGGCTTTACTTATTTACAACAACAAGAGCAAACAGAGTTTGTAAAAGTTTTTCTTTATCACTTTCAGTTTGTCAACTGAATTGCTTGAGGACAAGCAAAGGTTTAAGCTTGGGGGAGTTGATACGTCTCCAACGTATCCACTTTTCCAAACACTTTTGCCCTTGTTTTGGACTCTAACTTGCATGATTTGAATGGAACTAACCCGGACTGACGCTGTTTTTAGCAGAATTACCATGGTGTTATTTATGTGCAGAAACAAATGTTCTCGTAATGACCTGATACTTCACGAAGCAACTTTTTAGAAAATATAAAAAATACCTGCAAAAGATGAAGGCCAGGGAGCCCTCCACCTCTCCACGAGGGTGGGGGGCGCGCCTGCCCCCCTAGGGCGCGCCCCCTACCTCGTGGGCCCCCTGGTGCCTCTCCGACTCCGACTCCAACTCTATATATTGTGTTTCGGGGAGAAAAAATCACAGAGAAGAATTCATCGCGTTTTACGATACGGAGCCGCCACCAAGCCCTAAAACCTCTCGGGAGGCTGATCTAGAGTCCGTTCGGGGCTCCGGAGAGGGGAATCTGTCGCCATCGTCATCATCAACCATCCTCCATCACCAATTTCATGATGCTCACCGCCGTGCGTGAGTAATTCCATCGTAGGCTTGCTGGACGGTGATGGGTTTGATGGGATCTATCATGTAATCGAGTTAGTTTTGTTAGGGTTTGATCCCTAGTGTCCACTATGTTCTGAGATTGATGTTGCTATGACTTTGCTATGCTTAATGCTTGTCACTAGGGCCCGAGTGCCATGATTTCAGATCTGAACCTATTATGTTTTCATCAATATATGAGTGTTCCTGATCCTATCTTGCAAGTCTATAGTCATGTATTATGTGTTATGATCCGTTAACCCCGAAGTGACAATAATCGGGATACTTACCGGTGATGATCGTAGTTTGAGGAGTTCATGTATTCACTATGTGTTAATGCTTTGTTCCGGTACTCTATTAAAAGGAGGCCTTAATATCCCTTAGTTTCCGTAAGGACCCCGCTGCCACGGGAGGGTAGGACAAAAGATGGCATGCAAGTTCTTTTCCATAAGCACGTATGACTATATTCGGAATACATTCCTACATTACATCAATGAACTGGAGCTAGTTCTGTGTCACCCTAGGTTATGACTGTTACATGATGAACTGCATCCGGCATAATTCTCCATCACTGATCCATTGCCTACGAGCTTTCCATATATTGTTCTTCACTTATTTACTTTCCTGTTGCTATTGCTATCATCACTACAAAATTCCAAAAACATTACTTTTACTACTGTTACCTTTTGTTACCATTATCACTACTATCATATTACCTTGCTACTAAATACTTTGCTGCAGATATTAAGTTTCCAGGTGTGGTTGAATTGACAACTCAGCTGCTAATACTTGAGAGTATTCTTTGATTCCCCTTGTGTCGAATCAATAAATTTGGGTTGAATACTTTACCCTCGAAAACTGTTGCGATCCCTTATACTTGTGGGTTATCACTGTACAAACAGTTTTTAACCCCTTTCCACGATGGCATTTTAAACCGTTGCCTTGCCTGTGTGTGCGATAGAGGGGTTCTTCCCACACAACCCAGAAACCATCGGGGATAGGGAGTATTAATTCATACGTTTGAAGAACTAAGCGTATGCGATGCCGGCATCTATCCCAAACGTGAGTCTTCAGACAACTGTTTGTGATATGTCAAATATCCCAAACGCTCCATCCTTGCTACTCGTTTGTGCTCGCATTACCATCGCAGTTGGTATTTGTGGTGCAACGTTTACGATGCACGCCCCATCACAAATAGTTCACCATTATGAAATGTGTATGATAAGGAGACAATCACACACATTACTTTTCTCCGACCGTGTGCGATTCGATTTAAGAGTGCATACAGTTGTCCTTATAAAACTGTATGCGCAGCTTGAATACATCCCACATGATTTATCCATAGTACCTATGTTGAATGAAGTCCTATCGCATGCATTCTTCTATGAGCAAACATTTACGATGCACACGACATCATAAGCAGTCCATAATTGCCAAGCGTGTGTGCTAAGGTGACTTTCGCAGACATTTAATAAGAAGGAACTATGTGCGCTGCTGTTGTTAATCTCACACATTTTTTCTTGGCTGATCATGTGTTGTAGAGATTCATCGCACATGTAGTGGATCTAAGAAATGTGCATGATCTTGATATTTATCATAGACATTTTGTTTTCACAAACTATGTGCAGCGTATTGGCCTGCAGAGCATAATTTATCCCTAATTTTATCTCTGGATTTAAAATTCATAGATTTTGAATTTGAAAGTAGGCAATCACTTATTTCACATCGAACCATGTTTATTACAAATATAGGTTCAAGGGCAAATTCATAATTCGATGCACATGTACATATACTGAAGAACTATAAAAGCACCAAGTAAAAGAATGATGAACCATAGTTGTACTAAAGACTGTAAAGAGAGAGGCGAAAAACATTATGGTTGCTGGAGAAGGTGAAGCAGAATGCCCATATTGTGCCCTCCTCCTTGCCTAATGTGCGCACGACTCTAGGTCATCCCCTTGTGATGGACACCCGCCCATCCTTCATTGTCATCATTAGGACTTCTCGATGCTCATTATAGTCTCGATTAAATACTTTAACCTTCATTGCATGTCCACCAATCATGTAATTTGCAAGGTAATCTTGAGTAAACTGCTTTCGGAACCACTGCAAATGAAAAAGATTCAGACATTGTTGTCTAACAACTCATTATGGGCAGTAAAAAGAGAAGGCTATAGAGTTCGTAGTTACCATCCTACAACTAATTGTTGTGTTGGATAAAGTGTAAACAAATAATTTAATTGCCATCGTTCGTATCTTTTTGCTAACAATCCTTATCAGTTTGCTCACTTGATGCTGGTTCATGAATATTTCATTGCCCCATACACAAAAAGGGTCGATGCGTGGATATTTGCTGAGGACATATGTACCTACAAACAATAAGTCAACATTAGAAGCTAAAAGTGTCCATGCGTGGATCTATATGCACTATATTATGGAACAGGGGGGGAGTACAAGCCGAGGAATGAAACTAACCACGGTGGAAAATGTTGGCCACTCCCATTGTTGTCCTACATAAGTACATGGAAAGGCACGATAAGTACACCAAGCTTAACATCAAACAAATAAAACAACATCATCTCCAAATAATAGTTTGAATGTGTTGGTTTCAGCATGTTGTTAAAGCAGATAAAAAATGGAAGGGAATGCTAACTACAATAGGCTTAACAACCACCAAATATTGTAATTCAAACTGGTATTGTTGAAAATGAATAGATCGTACCTCACTCTTAATCGTCACACTGGATAAATACGTAAAACTGAAATAAAGGGCATGTGTTAACTACACTAAGCATAACAAGAACAAAATATAGCCATTCAAACTGGTATTGATGAAATCAAACTGCACAGTTCTGACTTGCACATAATGAACATTACATTGTGAAAACTGAAATAAACTAGGCATAAATGATCTCTATAACAACCAAATATAGCCATTGAAAACTGGGCAGAGGCTCACTACAACCAACCTAACAAGCAAATACAGATAAAGAAGGCATATGCTTGAAAACTGGACAAATGCTCACTGCAACCAACCTAACAAGCAAATACAGATAAACAAGACATCTGCTTAGAAAACTGGACAAATGCTTGTTGGGGAACATAGTATTTCAAAAAATTTCCTATGATCACGCAAGATCTATCTAGGAGATGCATAGCAACGAGAGGGGAGAGTGTGTCTACGTACCCTGGTAGACTGAAAGCGGAAGCGTTTAGTAACGCGGTTGATGTAGTCGAACGTCTTCGCGATCCAACCGATCAAGTACCGAACGCACGGCACCTCCGCGATCTGCACTCGTTCAGCTCGGTGACGTCCCTCGTACTCTTGATCCAGTTGAGGCTGAGGGTGAGTTTCGTCAGCACGACGGCGTGTTGACGGTGATGATGAAGTTACTGACGCAGGATTCACCTAAGCACTCCGACAATATGACCGAGGTGTAAAACTGTGGAGGGGGCACCGCACACCGCTAAAGATCAACTTGTGTGTCTATGGGGTGCCTCCCTCCCCCGTATATAAAGGAGTGGAGGAGGGGGCCGCCCGGCCTCAATGGGCGCGCCCCAAGGGGGGGAATCCTACTCCTACCAGGAGTAGGTTCCCCCCTTTCCTAGTCCAACAAGGAGGGGAAGGAAGGAGGAAGGGGAAAGAAGGAAGGAGGGGGTTGCCACCCCTCCCCTTTTCCAATTCAGACTAGGGGGCGCACGCCACCTCCTGGCCGACCCTCTCTCCTCTAAGGCCCATGGTGGCCCAATAACTTCCCTGGGGGGGGGGTGGGTTCCGGTAACCCTCCGGCACTCTGGTTTTATCCGAAACTCTCCGGAACACTTCCGGTGTCCGAACAACATGGTCCAATATATCAATCTTTATGTCTCAACCATTTCGAGACTCCTCATCATGTCCGTCATTTCATCCGGGACTCCGAGCAACCTTCGGTACATCAAATCACATAAACTCATAATACCAATCGTCATCGAATGTTAAGCGTGCGGACCCTACGGGTTCGAGAACTATGTAGACATGACCGAGACACTTCTCCCATCAATAACCAATAGCGGAACCTGGATTCTCATATTGGTTCGTACATATTCTACGAAGATCTTTATCGGTCAAACCGCACAACAACATATGTTGTTCCCTTTGTCATCAATATGTTACCTGCCCGAGATTCGATCATGGTATCATCATACCTAGTTCAATATTGTTACCAGCAAGTCTCTTTACTCATTCCATAATGCATCATCCCACAACTAACTCATTAGTCACATTGCTTGCAAGGCTTATAGTGATGTGCATTACCAAGAGGGCCCAGATATACCTATCCGACAATCGGAGTGACAAACCCTAATTTTGATCTATGCCAACTCAACAAACACCATCGGAGACACCTGTAGAGCATCTTTATAATCACCCAGTTATGTTGTGACGTTTGATAGCACACTAAGTGTTCCTCCGGTATTCAGGAATTGCATAATCTCAGTCATAGGAGCATGTATAAGTCATGATGAAAGCAACAATAATAAAACCAAACGATCATTTATGCTAAGCTAACGGATGGGTCTTGTCCATCACATCATTCTCTAATGATGTGATCCCGTTCATCAAATGACAACACATGTCTATGGTCAGGAAACATAACCATCTTTGATTAACAAGCTAGTCAAGTAGAGGCATACTAGGGACACTCTGTTTTGTCTATGTATTCGCACATGTACTAAGTTTCCGGTTAATACAATTCTAGCATGAATAATAAACATTTCTCATGATATAAGGAAATATAAATAAAAACTTTATTATTGCCTCTAGGGCATATTTCCTTCAGTCTCCCACTTGCACCAAAGTCAATAATCTAGTTCATATCGCCATGTGATTTAACACCAATAGTTCACATCACCATGTGATTAGTTCACATCGTCATGTGACTAATACCCAAAGGGTTTGACTAGAGTCAATAACCTAGTTCACATTTCTATGTGATTAACACCCAAAGAGTACTAAGGTGTGATCATGTTTTGCTTGTGAGAGAAGCTTAGTCAATGGGTCTGTCACATTCAGGGCCATATGTATTTTGCAAATTTTCTATGTCTACAATGCTCTGCATGGAGCTACTCTAGCTAATTGCTCCCACTTTCAATATGTATCCAGATTGGGACTTAGAGTCATCCGGATCGGTGTAAAAGCTTGCATCGGTGTAACTCTTTATGACGAACTCTTTGTCACCTCCATAACCAAGAAATATCTCCTTAGTCCTCTAAGGATGATTTTGACCGCTGTCCAGTGATCTACTCCTAGATCACTATTGTACTCCCTTGCCAAAATCATGCTAAGGTATATAATAGGTTTGGTACACAACATAGAATACTTTATAGAACCTATGACTGTGGCATAGGGAATGACTTTTGATTCTCTTTCTATTTTCTGCCGTGGTCGGGTTTTGAGTCTTAACTCAACTTCACACCTTGCAACATAGGAAAGAACTCCTTCTTTGACTGTTCCATTTTGAACTACTTCAAAAACTTGTCAAGGTATGTACTCATTGAAAATTTTATCAAGCATCTTGATCTATCTCTATAGATCTTGATGCCCAATATGTAAGCAGCTTCACCGAGGTCTTTCATTGAAAAACTCTTATTCAAGTATCCTTATATGCTATCCACAAATTCAGTATCATTTCCGATCAACAATATGTCATCCACATATAATATCAGAAATGCTACAGAGCTCCCACTCACTTTCTTGTAAAAACAGGCTTCTCCAAAATTTTGTATAAAACTATATGCTTTGATCAACTCATCAAAGCGTATATTCCAACTCTGAGATGCTTGCACCAGTCCATAGATGGATCGCTGGAGCTTGCACACTTTGTTAGCACCTTTAGGATTGACAAAACCTTCTGGTTGCATCATATACAACTCTTCTTTAATAAATCCATTAAGGAATGTAGTTTTGATATCCATTTGCCAGATTTCATAAAATGCGGCAACTGCTAACACGATTCAGACAGACTTTTAAGCATCGATACGAGTGACAAAATCTCATCATAGTCAACACCTTGAACTTGTTGAAAACCTTTTTTGCGACAATTCGAGCTTTGTAGATAGTAAGACTACTATCAGTGTCCGTCTTCCTCTTGAAGATCCATTTATTCTGAATGGCTCACTAATCATCGGGCAAGTCAATCAAAGTCCATACTTTGTTCTCATACATGGATCCCATCTCAGGTTTCATGGCCTTAAGCCATTTCGCGGGATCTGGGCTCATCATCACTTCCTCATAGTTCGTAGGTTCGTCATGGTCTAGTAACATGACTTCCAGAACAGGATTACCGTACCACTCTGGTGCGGAACGTACTCTAGTTGACCTACGAGGTTCAGTAGTAACTTAATCTGAAGTTTCATGATCATCATCATTAACTTCCTCACTAATTGGTGTAGGCATCACTGGAACTGATTTCTGTGATGAACTACTTTCCAATAAGGGAGAAGGTACAGTTACCTCATCAAGTTCTACTTTCCTCCCACTCACTTCTTTCGAGAGAAACTCCTTCTCTAGAAAGGATCCACTCTTGGCAATAAAGATCTTGCCTTCGGATCTGTGATAGAAGGTGTACCCAACAGTTTCTTTTGGGTATCCTATGAAGACGCACTTCTCCGATTTGGGTTTGAGCTTATCAGGCTAAAACTTTTTCACATAAGCATCGCAACCCCAAACTTTAAGAAACGACAGCTTAGGTTTCTTGCTAAACCACAGTTCATACGGTGTCATCTCAACGGATTTTAGACGGTGCCCTATATAACGTGAATGCAGATGTCTCTAATGCATAACCCCAAAACGATAGTGGTAAATCGGTAAGAGACATCATAGATCGCACCATATCCAATAAAGTACGGTTATGACGTTCGGACACACCATTACGCTGTTGTGTTCCAGGTGGCATGACTTGTGAAACTTATTCCACTTTGTTTCAAATGAAGACCAAACTCGTAACTCAAATATTCTCCTTCGTGATTAGATCATAGAAACTTTATTTTCTTGTTACGATGATTTTCCACTTCACTCTGAAATTATTTGAACTTCTCAAATGTTTCAGACTTATGTTTCACTAAGTAGATATACCCATATCTACTCAAATCATATGTGAAGGTCAGAAAATAACGATACCCGCCGCGAGCCTCTACACTCATCGGACCGCATACATCGGTATGTATTATTTCCAATAAGTCAGTTGCTCGCTCCATTGTTTCGGAGAACAGAGTCTTAGTCATCTTGCCCATGAGGCATGGTTCACAAGCATCAAATGATTCATAATCAAGTGATTCCAAAAGTCCATCCACATGGAGTTTCTTCATGCGCTTTACACCAATATGACCTAAACGGCAGTGCCACAAACATGTTGCACTATCATTATTAACTATGCATCTTTTGGCATCAATATTATGAATATGTGTATCACTGCAATTGAGATTTAGTGAACTATTTACATTGGATGTAAGACCACATAAGGTTTTATTCATGTAAATAGAATAACAATTATTCTTTGACTTGAATGAATAAACGTATTGCAATAAACATGATCCAATCATATTATGCTCAACGCAAACACCAAATAACATTTATTTTAGGTTCAACACTAATCCCGAAGGTAAAGGGAGTGTGCGATGGTGATCTTATCAACCCTGGAATCACTTCCAACACACATCGTCACCTCGCCCTCAACTATTCTATGTTCATTTTGTAACTCCTGTTTCATGTTACTAATCATAGAAACTAAACCAGTATCAAATACCCAGGGGCTACTATGGACACTAGTAAAGTACACATCAATAACATGTATATCATATATACTTTTGTTCACTTTGCCATCCTTCTTATCCACCAAATATTTAGGGCTGTTCCGCTTCCAGTGACCATTTCCTTTGTAGTAGAATCACTCAGTTTCAGGCTTGGGTCTAGCTTTGGGCTTCTTCATGGGAGTGGCAACTTGCTTGCGATTCTTCTTGAAGTTCCCTTTCTTTCCCTTGCCCTTTTACTTGAAACTAGTGGTCTTGTAAACCATCAGCACTTGATGCTTTTCTTGATCTCTACCTTCGCCGATTTCAGCATCGTGAAGAGCTCAAGAATCGTTCGTCATCCCTTGCATATTATAGTTCATCACTAAATTCCAGTAACTTGGTGATGTGACTAGAGAACTCTGATAAATCACTATCTTATCTGGAAGATTAACTCCCACTTGATTCAAGCAATTGTAGTACCTAGACAATCTGAGCACATGCTCACTGTTGAGCTATTCTCCTCCATCTTGTAGGCAAAGTACTGTCCAGAGGTCTCATACCTCTCGACACGGGCATGAGTCTGAAATACTAATTTCAACTCTTGGAACATCTTATATGCTCCTGGTGTTCAAAACATTTTTGAAGTCCTGGTTCTAAGCCGTAAAGCATGGTGCACTAAACTATCAAGTAGTCATCATACCGAGCTTCGCCAAACGTTCATAACGTCTCCCTCTGCTCCTGCAATAGGTCCGTCACCTAGCGGTGCATCAAGGACATAATTCTTTTGTGCAGCAATGAGGATAAACCTCAGATCAGGGAGCTAGTAGGCATCATTGCTACTAACATCTTTCCACATAGTTTTCTCTAGGAACATATCATAAATTAAAACGGGGAAGCTATACGCGAGCAATTGATCTTCAACATAGATATGAAATACTATCATGTCTAAGTTCATGATAAATTTAAGTTCAATTAATCATATTACTTAATAACTCCCACTTAGATAGACATCCCTCTAGTCATCTAAATGATCACATGATCCATATAAAATTAAACCATGTCCGATCATCATGTGAAATGGAGAAGTTCTCAATGGTGAACATCACTATGTTGATCATATCCACTATATGATTAACGCTCGACCTTTCGGTCTCAGTGTTCCGAGGCCATATCTGCATATGCTAGGCTTCGTCAAGTTTACCCGAGTATTCTGCTTGTGCAAAACTGGCTTGCACGTTGTATGTGAACGTAGAGCTTATCACACCCGATCATCACATGGTGTCTCAGCACGAAGAACTATTGCAATGGTGCATACTCAGGGAGAACACTTATACCTTGAAATTTTTGTAAGGGATCATCTCATAATGCTACCATCGTACTAAGAAAAATAAGATGCAAAAATGATAAACATCACATGCAATCAATATAAGTGATATGATATGGCCATCATCATCTTGTGCCTTTGATCTCCATCTCCAAAGCACCGTCATGATCACCATCGTCACCGGCTTGACACCTTGATCTCCATCGCAACATCGTTGTCATCTCGCCAACTATTGCTTCCACGACTATCGCTACCGCTTAGTGATAAAGTAAAGCAATTACATGGCAATTGCATTTCATACAATAAAGCGACAACCATATGGCTCCTGCCAGTTGCCGATAACTGTGTTACAAAACATGATCATCTCATACAATAATTTATATAATCACGTCTTGACCAGATCACATCACAACATGCCCTGCAAAAACAAGTTAGACGTCCTCTACTTTGTTGTTGCAAGTTTTACGTGGCTGCTACGGGCTTAGCAAGAACCATTCTTACCTATGCATCAAAAACACAACGATTTTTCATCAATTGTGTTGTTTTAACCTTCAACAAGGACCGGGAGTAGTCACACTTGATTCAACTAAAGCTGGAGAAACAAACACCCACTAGCCACCTGTGTGCGAAGCACGGCGGTAGAACCAGTCTCATGAACGTGGTCATGTACTGTCGGTCTGGGCCGCTTCATCCAACAATACCGCCAAGTATGACATGCTGCTAAGCAGTATGACTATTATCGCCAACAACTCTTTGTGTTCTACTCGTGCATATAACATCTACGCATAGACCTGGCTCGAATGCCACTGTTGGGGAACGCAGTATTTCAAAAAAATTCCTAAGATCACACAAGATCTATCTAGGAGATGCATAGCAACGAGAGGGGAGAGTGTGTCTACATACCCTCGTAGACCAAAAGAGGAAGCGTTTAGTAACGCGGTTGATGTAGTCGAACGTCTTCGCGATCCAACCGATCAAGTAACGAATGCACGGCACCTCCGCGATCTGCACACGTTCAGCTCGGTGACGTCCCTCGTACTCTTGATCCAGTTGAAGTCGAGGGTGAGTTTTGTCAGCACGACGGCGTGTTGATGGTGATGATGAAGTTATCGACGCAGGACTTCACCTAAGCACTACAACAATATGACCGAGGTGTAAAACTGTGGAGGGGGGCACCGCACACGGCTAAAGATCAACTTGTGTGTCTATGGGGTGCCCCTCCCCCTTATATAAAGGAGGGGAGGAGGGGCCGACCGGCCTCAAGGGGCGCGCCCCAAGGGGGGGAATCCTACTCCTACTAGGAATAGGTTCCCCTTTTCCTAGTCCAACAAGGAGGGGAAGGAAGGAGGAAGGGGAGAGATGGAAGGAGGGGGGCGCCACCCCCTCCCCTTGTCCAATTCAGACTATGGGGCGTGCGCCACCTCCTGACCGTCTCTCTCTGCTCTAAGGCCCATGGTGTCCCAATAGCTTCCCGGGGGGGGGGGAGTCCGGTAACCCTCCGGCACTCTGGTTTTATCCGAAACTCTCCGGAAAAATTCCGGTGTCCGAACAACATGGTCCAATATATCAATCTTTATGCCTTGACCATTTCAATACTCCTCGTCATGTCCATGATCTCATCCGGGACTCTGAACAACCTTCGGTACATCAAATCACATAAACTCATAATACCAATCGTCATCGAATGTTAAGCGTGCGGACCCTACGGGTTCGAGAACTATGTATACATGACTGAGACACTTCTCCGGTCAATAACCAACAACGGATCCTGGATGCTCATATTGGTTCCTACATATTCTACGAAGATCTTTATCGGTCAAACCGCACAACAACATATGTTGTTCCCATTGTCATTGGTATGTTACTTGCCCGAGATTCGATCGTCGGTATCATCATACCTAGTTCAATCTCGTTATCGGCAAGTCTCTTTACTCGTTCCATAATACATCATCCCACAACTAACTCATTAGTCACATTGCTTGCAAGGCTTATAGTGATGTTCATTATCGAGAGGGCCCAGAGATTGCTCTCCGACAATCGGAGTGACAGATCCTAATCTCGATCTATGCCGACTCAACAAACACCATCGGAGACACCTATAGAGCATCTTTATAATCACCCAGTTACGTTGTGATGTTTGATAGCACACTAACTATTCCTCCGGTATTCGGGAATTGCATAATCTCATAGTCAGAGGAACATGTATAAGTCATGATGAAAGCAAGATCAATAAAACTAAATGATCATTTATGCTAAGCTAATGGATGGGTCTTGTCCATCACATCATTCTCTAATGATGTGATCCCATTCATCAAATGACAACACATGTCTATTGCCAGGAAACATAACCATCTTTGATTAACGAGCTAGTCAAGTAGAGGCATACTAGGGACACTCTGTTTTGTCTATGTATTCACACATGTACTAAGTTTTCGGTAATACAATTCTAACATGAATAAGAAACATTTATCATGATATAAGGAAATACAAATAACAACTTTATTATTGCCTCTAGGGCATATTTCCTTCAATGCTCACTGCAACCAACCTAACAACCAAATATAGATAAACAAGACATCTGCTTGGAAACTGGACAAATGCTCACTACAACCAACCCAACAACCAAATACAGATAAACAAGGCATCTACTCACTATAAAAAACCAAATATAGCCATTCATGAAACTAAGGTGGACAATTCATACTTAAACATCACATAGCTATATTGAACATTATATTTTTGCATAACTGAAATAATTAAACATGAGACAGTTAAAAACACCGCATGGCAAAAGCTACTGCAACAAAGGGTATAGGTTGGCTAGCTAAAAAAAGTAAGATTTGCTTACCTCACTTGTCATGGATGGGACCCTTCCACTTGGAAGAGCACAGACCCATGGTGCACTCCCTGATGTTGCAGATGGGCTGTTTCACATTGGAAGGGTGGGTGCCCTTTTCGTGGTCGCGGTCAATGAAATCTTACCTGGCAGCTAAGGATTCCAAGCCGCCGCCGTACAACGTGTCCTTCAGAAATGACAAAATGGGCTCGATGACGTATAAGGATCGCAAATCCTTGACCGTGTGGCGGAGGAGATTAGCGTCCGGGCCTTCGAAGAGATCGACAACGGTTGAACCAGAGGGGTGCTACTTGTGAACTGCGTTGGGATTTCCCGAACAGGAGAGGATGATGTACTACAGTAGAGATAAGTATTTACCTTAGTTAAGAACCAAGGTTATCAATCCAGTAGGAGAACCAAGCAACGACTCGTTAGTAGCACCTGCACACAAACAACAAATCCTTGCAACCCAACGCGAACAAGGGGTTGTCAATCCCTCGACGGTTACGAGTAAGATTAGATTGTATGGTATTTGATAGATAGATCAGACAAAAATACAAAATAAAATAAATAAAAGAAAAACACAGCAAGGTTGGTTTTAATATATGATAAAAGATAGACCCAGGGACCATAGTTTTCACTAGAGGCTTCTCTCTTGAAACTAGCATATGGTGGGTAAACAAGAAATAACAAAAAAAACATCATTCTACAAAATACCAACACAAGGATCATGGTTTATATAATTGACATGACATGTCACTATTGACACATTTAGATGCTAAATGTCTGTAATGACCGTATCATGGCGCTTAAATGAAACTTGAGATATGTAAGTTCCCAGCCAGTCACCCATCCTTAGACTGCTCTAGCCCCAGCATGCTTAGCTTGTGCGTTCTATTCGACTCGGCTAGCGGATGGGAAGCTGTCCTTGCTGATAAGAGTTGCCTCCTAGCCTTTAAGGCATTTCCCGCTGGTCACCGTGTGGGACCTACTCCCTACTATCACACACGTTTCTGCATTTAGAAATTGTGTGCAATTTTTACATACCGAACCACTTCCATTCGAACTTACATTTTTTACATAAAACTAGTCCGAAGAAGCAAAAGCTTTGCCTTTTCGTTATAAGAATGTTGCCCAGTTAATTGCAGAAAACCGCAGCTGATGCCCTCGGCGTTCTCCTGCTCTTGCGCGGCAGCGCTTTGACACTCTTGCTCTGCTCTGTTCCATGGGGGGTGACGAACACATGTGTAGACATTGGCTCACTCAAGCACTAGGGCACGATGATACCGCTCACGCTCGGCGGCGCGATGCCGTTCTGGCTCTCCGGCCTACTCCGGCTTGTTCTCTTCGTTGAGGAGGTTGCTGACGATGGCGGTGCTTCACCGGATTGGCATGCTTGGAATGGTATTCTGTAGTATAGCCGGTGTGTCGCCACCTATCCTTCTATGCCCACTGACACTGGTAGCGGGAAACTGGTGGGAGGAGTGGCGGGAAATTGATTGGGGGAGTTGCGGGAAACGGTAGCATATTTGAATATATAACACCGTTAATATGGAAAACTTAGAAAAGAAGGAAGCACGAGCTAGCACAGCGCGTGAGCACAGTGCTTACCCACGGTTGACCAGAACTGCTTTAAATATTCAGAGTTCGTTTGGACTTTTTATACATCATAATTGAGTTTTCTAGGCATTCATTTAATGTGCATAATTCAAATAATACATGCTCCAGTGCACTAAAATGGCTAGAAAAATCATACATGTGTCCTTGGATGCATGTTTAGGTCACATGCAAGGAATGGTAATGAATTACAACCGTCTTGATGTCATGGCTCACCCTCAAACATTGAGAATCTCCCCCTAAATCCAAAACTCACCCGAAAATCAGGAAACTTAGCATTGGTATCATGACATGGAACATATATGTCGTGGTAAAAACTGTCCAATTTGGGGCAAGCTTTATTACAAGCCTCTTACAAATCGGACCTTCTCTCAAGAAGCCTCATGGTTCCGACAGGGAACGTGTCCCCTTGTGGGCGAAATGATAATCGCTGCATGTTCTTGCCTTCTATTTTTTATAGGCAAAATAGAACAACATGAGATTTGTGATGAAATTTGAAATTGTCCAAGATTCGTTTGGCCTTTTTTATACATTAATTGGGTTTTCAAGGCATTCAATGTCCATAATTCAAATTTGAACTATAAGCACATGCTCCAGTGCACCAAAATGGGTTGAAAATCATACATGTGTTCTTGGGTGCATGTTTAGGTCCCATGCAAGGAATGATAATGAATTACAAATGTTTCGGCGTCCTGGCTCAGCCTCAAACATGGAGAATCTTGTTTTTAAAATCCCCGTAAATAAAAAATCACCCGAAATTGATGAAACTTGGCATGGTGTCATGACATGGCACATATATGGCATGGTAATTTTTTATCCAATCTGGGAAAAGTTTTGGTACAAGCCTCTTACAAACCAGAGCTTCTCGCAAGAAGCCTTGTGGTTTTGATAGGGAACGTGTCCCCCTTGTGGGCGAAACGACAATTGCTGCCTCTTCTCGCCTTGTATTTTTTTTCTACAGGTAACATAGAACAACATGAGATTCTGCTGAAATATGAAATTATTTAGCGTTCGTTTGGTCATTTTCATACATTAATTGAGTTTTCTAGGTATTTAATATTCATAATTCAAATTTGAACCACAAGCACATGCTCTAGTGCACCAAAATGGCCAGAAAAATCATACATGTGTCCTTGGATGCATGTTTAGGTCCCATGCGAGGAATGAGATGAATTACAACCGTCTCGGCGTTCTGGTTCGGCCTCAAACATTGAGAATCTTGTTTTTAAATCCCATAAATCGAAAAATCACCCGAAAATAATGAAACTTGGCATGGTGTCATGACATGGCACATATATGTCATGGTAAAAAAATTGTCCAATTCAGGGCAAGTTTTGTTACAAGCCTCTTACAAATTGGAGCTTCTCGAAAGAAGCCTCGTGGTTCTGATAAGGAATGTGTCCCCCTTGTGGGCGAAACGACAATCGCTGCCTCTTCTCGCCTTGTATTTTCTACACGCAACATAGACCAACAGGAGATTAGTGCTGAAATATGAAATTATCCAGGGTTCATTTGGCCTTTTTATACATTAATTGAGTTTTCTAGGCATTCAATGTCCATAATTCAAATTTGAACTACAAGCACATGCTCCAGTGCACCAAAATGGGTTGAAAAGTGTCTTAGGGTGCATTTTAGGTCCCATTGAAGGAATGATAATGAATTAAAAATGTCTCAGCATCCTGGCTCGACCACAAACATTGAGAATCTTGATTTTTAAATCCCCGTAAATTCAAAACTCACCCAAATTTCATGAAACTTGGCATGATTCCATGACATGGCACATATATGCCATGGTAAAAAAATCTTCCAATTTGAGATAAGGTGCACACATTAATAGCCAATGTAGGCCTTTTGGAACAAATAGCTGACATGTTACTATTGCAAACAATTGTATTTTTTGAACCATGGGTTTTCCTGTAACCATTTACGTGCGACCATGTGTCCCTCTTTTTATTGGAGAGTACTACCTCGGTCCTGGTTTATTGGTCTTCTTTGTATTTTGTGCCAAAATTTAACCATAGTCAATAGTGTATGTGCAACTGTTTGATTAGATGGGACGAGCATGAGAAGCCCGTCGTGGAGACTCGACGGGACACGTGAGAGCAGTCTGCCGCTTAAGCTCGACGGGACACGTGCGATCAATCCACCGCGCAGGCTCGACGGGACATGTGCGAGCTATCCGCCGCGCAGACTCGACGGGACACGTGCGAGCAATCCGCCGCGCATGCTCATCGGGAAGCGAGCTCTTTGACCTCCATCCACCCGTCGCCAGTCTCGCTCACAACTTCTCCATTAATGGCGACCGAGCCACTGTTTAACATGCGGTTAAAGCACCTGGACGGAGGGTGTTTGCTTGTGATCCCATGGCCCCGCTCAACGTTAGTATTTGCTTTGTTCGTGCCTCGTTGAGAACGTGATTTCAGCCCATTTTCACCTCGTATTCCAGATAATTTAAAATGCCACATGCGGCAACAGATAATACAACGACAGATTTACAATCGCAACAGATAATACGACGACAAATTTACAATGGTGCAGATAATATTTGTCTTACGTATTCCGGTTAATTTAAAATGTCACATGCGGCAACGTCCAAAAGTCACAGGGACAAGAGAAGAAGGAAATCGCATACAACTATCTAGGTCGCTGCTGTCTCTACTCCTCGATGGATCGCTGGGTGAGGAGTTCCTCCAGCTCCTTCTTCACATACTCACGACTTAGCTTGACAGCAGCCACGAATTCCTCCACCCGCAGCTCGCGCTCGATGTAGAGCTTCTTCAAGTCATCCATAAGTTCCTCGACGACGGCTTTCAGCGTCATCCCCGAGACACCACTCTTATCATGTAGGTTCTTCCAGCTGGCGGTCTCCTCCTCCTTCTTGGCGAGCTCCTTGTGGAGATTTGCATTGTCATCCATGAGTCGCACAATGAGGCTGGCCGCCTTCTCAATTGAGGCATCACTAATCACGAGCAGCTTTACCAAGCGTTGACCAGCTCCTGCTGCTTAATTAGGCCAGTGAGAATGTCATCGTCGTTGGCAAAGGACTTTAGCATTGCCAGCTCCTCGTGTTCGCCAACGCGGTGAGTGTGCTCATGGGAGCCATCGCCTGCCCGTGGGAGCAAGTTCGAGGGCTCCGTAGTGCGCCACGACATCTCTACTGGGGTTGCCACGTTGTGGCAGGACCTTTCTAGTGCTTTTGCGGCCTTGGTCTTTGCTCCCTGGTTATATGTCGACCCATAACTCCTCCTACCAACAATGGCAGACACAAGGAACGACTTGATAGGAAAGACCTATTTTTTGTGATGAGGAGAGGAATGTGCAGTAATTTTTTAGCGGGTAGTTTTTATAGCCCAGTACTAAGTGGGAACGCATTTAGGTTTGATTAGTGTGAACAACTTTGCAATTAATTCTTGCGTGGTAATCTGGAATGTGATGGGACACAAGCTCAAAACTTATTGATTGTTTTCGGCTAAGCCCGAAACGGTTCCCGGATGGCGTACGTGGGCCTGCATTCTCGCATGTGCATGTGTCTGCCCACTATCATACACAATCCAGATATCACCATCGTGTCCGATGGATGGCCTGTGCCGCCTGCTACTGCTTGAGCATGCGTTGGTTTTCCCATGAAGAGGAAAGGGTGACACAACAAAGTAGCGTAAGTATTTCCCTCAGTTTTTGAGAACCAAGGTATCAATCTAGTAGGAGATAACACACAACTCACCTAGTACCTGCATAAACAATCAAGAAACTCGCAACCAACGCGATAAAGGGGTTGTCAACCCCTTCACGGTCACTTGCAAAAGTGAGATCTGATAAAGATAATAAGATAAATATTTTTGGTATTTTTGTTGTATAGATTGGAAAGTAAAGATTGCAAAATAGTAAACGAGATGCGATGTAAATAAAAAAATATGCAATATAATAAGGAAGAGACCCAGGGGCCATAGGTTTCACTAGTGGCTTCTCTCATGATAGCATGTATTACGGTGGGTGAACAAATTATTGCCGAGCAATTGATAGAAGAGTGCATAGTTATGAGAATATCTAGGCAATGATTATGAAGATAGGCATCACGTCCATATTAAGTAGACTGAACAATTCTACATCTACTACTATTACTCCACACATCGACCGCTATCCAGCATGCTTCTAGAGTATTAAGTTCATAAGAACAGAGTAACACTTTAAGCAAGATGACATGATGTAGAGGGATAAACTCAAGCAATATGATATAAACCCCATCTTTTTATCCTCGATGGCAACAATACAATATGTGCCTTGCTGCCCCTACTGTCACTAGGAAAGGACACCGCAAGATTGAACCCAAAGCTAAGCACTTCTCCCATTGCAAGAAAGATCAATCTAGCAGGCCAAACTAAACCGATAATTCGAAGAGACTTGCAAAGATATGAAATCATGCATATAAGAATTCAGAGAAGAACCAAATATTATTCATAGATAAACTTGATCATAAATCCACAATTCATCGGATCTCGGCAAACACACCGCAAAACGTATTACGTCGAATAGATATCGAAGAACATCGAGGAGAACTTTGTATTGAGAACCAAAGAGAGAGAAGAAGCCATCTAGCTAATAACTATGGACCGAAGGTCTGTGGTAAACTACTCACACATCATCGGAGAGGCTACGGTGTTGATGTAGAAGCCCTCCGTGATCGAATCCCCATCCAAGAGATCGCCGGAAAAGGCCCCAGATGGGATCTCATCGGTACAGAAGGTTGCGGCGGTGGAAAAGTGGTTACGTGGCTCCCCCTGATGTTTTTAGGGTATAAGAGTATATATAGGCGAAAGAAATACGTCGGTGGAGCTCCGTGGGGACCACGAGGGTGGGGGCATGCCTACCCCCTGGGCTATCCCTCCTGCCTCGTGGCCGCCTCGCGGACTTCCAGACTTCTACTCCAAGTCTCATGGATTGCAATTGTTCCAAGAAAGATCCTCACGAAGGTTTCATCCGTTTGGATTCCGTTTGATATTCCTTTTCTATGAAACACTGAAATAGGCAAAAAAACAGAAACTGGCACTGGGCCTCCGGTTAATAGGTTAGTCCCAAAAATAACATAAAAGATCATATTAAAGCCCATTAAACATCCAAAACAGATAATATAATAGCATGGAACAATAAAAAAAATATAGATATGTTGGAGACGTATCAAGCATCCCCAAGCTTAATTCCTGCTCGTTCTTGAGTAGGTAAATGGTAAAACAGAATTTTTGATGTGGAATGCTACCTAACATAATTTTCAATGTAATTTTCTTTATTGTGGCAGTAATGTTCAGATCCAAAAGATTCAAGACAAAAGTTTAATATTGACATAAAAATAATAATACTTCAAGCAATTATGTCTTCTCAAAATAACATAGCCAAAGAAAGCTCATCCCTATAAAATCATATATTTTGGCTATGCTTCATTTCCGTCACAAAAAATGCTCCCATCGTACACAACCCCGATGACAAGCCAAGCAATTGTTTCATACTTAGCCTTTTCAAACGTTTTCAACTTTCACGCAATATATGAGCGCGAGCCATGGACATAGCATTCTAGGTGGAATAGAATGGTGGTTGTGGAGAAGACAAAAAGGAGGAAGATAGTCTCACATCAACTAGGCGTATCAATGGGCTATGGAGATGCCCATCAACAGATATTAATGTGAGTGAGTAGGGATTGCCATGCAACGGATGCACTAGAGCTATAAGTGTATGAAAGCTCAACAAAAGCAACTAAGTGGGTGTGCATCCAACTTGCTTGCTCACAAAGACCTAGGGCAATTTTAGGAAGGCCATCATTGGAATATACAAGCCAAGTTCTATAATGAAAAATTCCCACTAGTATATGAAAGTGAAAACATAAGAGACTCTCTATCATGAAGATCATGGTGCTACTTTGAAGCACAAGTGTGGAAAAAGGATAGTAACATTGCCCCTTCTCTCTTTTTCTCTCATTTTTTCTTTGGGCCTTCTTCTCCCTTTTTTATGGCCTCTTTTTTTCGTCCGGAGTCTCATCCCGACTTGTGGGGGAATCATAGTCTCCATCATCCTTTCCTCAGATGGGACAATGCTCTAATAATGAAGATCATCACACTTTTATTTACTTACAACTCGATACTTAGAACAAAATATGATTCTATGTGAATGCCTTCGGCGGTGTACCAGGATGTGCAATGAATCAAGAGTGATATGTATAAAAAATTATGAATGGTGGCCATGCCGCAAATACGATGTCAACTACATGATCATGCAAAGCAATATGACTATGATGAAGCGTGTCATAATAAACAGAACGGTGGAAAGTTGCATGGCAATATATCTCGGAATGGCTATGGAAATGCCATAATAGGTAGGTACGGTGGCTGTTTTGAGGAAGGTAAATGATGGTTTTATGGTACCGGCGAAAGTTGCGCGGCACAAGAGAGGCTAGGAATGGTGGAAGGGTGAGAGTGTGTATAATCCATGGACTCAACATTAGTCATAAAGAACTCACATACTTATTGCAAAAATCTATTAGTTATCGAAACAAAGTATTACGCGCATGCTCCTAGGGGGATAGATTGGTAGGAAAAGACCATCGCTCGTCCTCGACCACCACTCATAAGGAAGGCAATCAAAGAACATCGCATGCTTCAAATTTGTCACACTTCGGTTACCATACGTGCATGCTACGGGACATACAAACCTCAACACAGGTATTTCTCAATTCCACAATTACTCAACTAGCATGACTCTAATATCACCATATTTATATCTCAAAACAATTATCAAGTATCAAACTTCTCATAGTTTTTAATGTACTTTATATGAACGTTTTTATTATACCCATCTTAGATGCCCATCATATTAGGACTAATTTTATAACCAAAGAAAATTACCATGTTATTCTAAAAGAGTCTGAAAATAATATAAGTTAAGCATGAGAGATAAAATAATTTCTATAAAATAAAACCACCACCGTGCTCTAAAAAGATATAAGTGAAGCACTAGAGCAAAATTATCTAGCTGAAAAGATATAAGTGAAGCACATAGAGTATTCTAATAAATTCCGATTCATGTGTGTCTCTCCTAAAAGGTGTGTACAGCAAGGATGATTGTGTTAAACTAAAAAGCAAAGACTCAAATCATACAAGACGCTCCAAGCAAAACACATATCATGTGGTGAATAAAAATATAGCCTCAAGTAAAGTTACCGCTAGACGAAGACGAAAGAGGGGATGCCTTCCGGGGCGTCCCCAAGCTTAGGCTTTTGGTTGTCCTTGAATTTTACCTTGGGGTGCCTTGGGCATCCCCAAGATTAGGATCTTGCCACTCCTTGTTCCAAAATCCATCAAATATTTACCCAAAAACTTGAAAATTTCACAACACAAAACTCAACAGAAAATCTCATGAGCTCCGTTAGTATAAGAAAGAAACGACCACTTTAATATACTGTAATTAACTCATTATTTATTTATATTGGTGTTAAACCTACTGTATTCCAACTTGTCTATGGTTCATACCCCCCCGATACTAGCCATAGATGCATCAAAATAAGCAAACAACACACGAAAAACAGAATCTGTCAAAACAGAACAGTCTATTGCAATCTGGAGGTTTAGAATACTTCTGTAACTCCAAAAATTCTGAGAAATTAGGAAGACCTAAATAATTTGTATATTGATCTACTGCAGTTGGAATTGGTATTTTATCGCTCTCTGGTAAAAAATCAAAATTATTTCGTGAGCGCATACTTTCTGTTTTTTCCAGCAAGATCAAACAACAATCACCCAAGAAGATCCTAAAGGCTTTACTTGGAATAAACACTAATTAAAACATAAAAAACACAACTATAACAGAGGCTAGATAAATTGTTTACTACTAAACAGGAACAAAAAGTAAAGAACAAAAAGAAAATTGGGTTGCCTCCCAACAAGCGCTATCGTTTAACGCCCCTAGCTAGCCATAAAAGCAAGAATAGATCTAGGTATTGCCATCTTTGATAGGATATTCATAAGTGGCTCTCATAATTGATTCACAAGTCAATTTAATTTTCTTTATAGGAAAGTGTTCCATCCTTAACGGAAATTGGAATCTAATATTTCCTTCTTTCATGACAATAATTGCACCAATCATTCTAAGGAAAGGTCTACCAAGAATAATAGGACATGTAGGATTGCAATCTATATCAAGAACGATGAAATCTACGGGCACATAATTCCTATTTGCAACAATAAGAAAATCATTAATCCTTCCCATATATTTCTTAATGGTGGAATCCGCAAGGTGCAAATTTAAAGAACAATCATCAAATTCACAAAAACCTAACACATCACACAAAGTTTTTGGAATCATGGAAACACTAGCACCCAAATCACACAAAGCATAGAATTCATAATATTTAATCTTAATTTTAGTAGTAGGTTCCCACTCATCATAAAGTTTTCTAGGAATAGAAACTTCTAGTTCAAGCTTTTCTTCATAGGATTGCATTAAAGCATCAACGATATGTTTAGTAAAAGCTTTATTTTGATCATAAGCATGAGGAGAATTTAACACGGATTGCAACAAGGAAATACAATCTATCAAAGAGAAATTATGATAATTAAATTCCTTTAAATCCAAAATAGTGGGTTCATTTCTTTGTAAAGTTTTGACCTCTTCAATCCCACTTTTATTAATTCTAGCATCAAGATCTAAAAACTCCGAATCATTAGGACGCCTTTTAACTAAAGTTGACTCATCTCCAGTCCCATCTTTATCAGGATTAATATTGGAAAAAAGATTTAATAGGAGACACATCAATCACTTTTAGATCTTCATCATTATTATCACGAAAACTAGAAAAACACGCTTTCACAAAGCAATCTTTTTTAGCACGCATCCTAGCGGTTCTTTTCTTGCACTCATCAATGGAAATTCTCATGGCTTTGAGACACTCATTGATGTCATGCTTAGGTGGAATAGATCTAAGTTTCAAAGAATCAACATCAAGAGTAATTCTATCCATGTTCCTAGCCAACTCGTCAATCTTAAGCAATTTTTCTTCAACCAAAGTATTGGAATTCTTTTGCGAACTCATAAATTCTTTAACACTAGTCTCAAAATATGAGGGCATCTTATTAAAATTTCCATAAGATCTGTTGTAGGAATTACCATAATTATTAGAGGAGTTATTAGGAAATGGCATAGAATTAAAGTTTCCTCTATATGCGTTGTTACCAAAATTGTTCCTACCAACAAAATTCACATCCATAGATTCATTATTATTCTCAATCAAAGTGGACAAAGGTATATCATCAGGATCATAAGAAACACTCTTATTAGCAAACAATTTCATAAGTTCATCCATCTTTCTGCTCAAAACATTAATCTCTTCAATCTCATGAACTTTTTTACTAGTGGATCTTTCGGTGTGCCATTGAGAATAATTAACCATAATATTATCTGGCAGTTTTGTAGCTTCTCCTAAAGTGATTTCCATAAAAGTGCCTCAAGCGGCCGAATCTAAAAGATTTCTAGAAGCAAAATTCAATCCGACATAATTTTTTTGTATAATCATCCATAAATTCAAACCATGTGTAGGGAAATTACATATCATTAATTTCATCCTCTCCCAAGCTTGTGCAACATGCTCATGATCAAGTTGCTTAAAATTCATAATATCGTTTCTAAGAGATACGATCTTAGCGGGAGGAAAATACTTAGGGATAAAAGCATCTTTGCACTTATTCCATGAATCAATACTATTTTTAGGCAAAGAAGAGAACCAAGTTTTAGCATGATCTCTAAGGGAAAACGGAAATAGCTTCAATTTAACAATATCATTATCCATATTTGTCGGTGTACTAGAGTAGGGGTACCCTAGTATCCCGAACTTGTGCACGGGCAGTCGCAGCATCCCGCGGCAAGGCTTGCCGGGTGACCGCCAAGGTCCTCCGTGGTTCCTTTGGAGCCATTCAAGAACAAAGTGTCCAAGCCAAGAAGACAAGACCCCGGCAAGAGGAGCTTGCCGGGAAGGCTAACAAAGACATCTCAAGACCCCGACAAGAATAGCTTGCCGGGAAGGCATACCAAGGCATCTCAAGGAACTTGCCGCGACGCACCGCGCGTCCCGGCAAGGCCTGGTGAGCGACAAGCTCCCGGACGCGACAAGACAACAACCGCAGCAAGGCGCTTGCCGCGGCAAGACACCACTGTGCCCGCGCTCCAGCACATCCACCAACGTGTCGCTCTGGGACTCCTCCAGGCGTACGTGGCGGGAGGCTGTGCAGCTTGCGGTGCGCGGTGGCAAGCGGCGCTGACAAGTTTGCCATCGTGGCGAGCGGTGGCGTCCCTGACGGTCCCTTTTACACTGTTTAGGCGACGCAGACGGGCATTTAAGGCCCTTGTCCCCTGCCGTCAGGGTTAGGTATGATACACTATAGCGGGTAGCTGTGCCTACCACAGCACCTTTCCATTTTTGCCCTTTACCTCCGTTGCCACCTGTCGATGACCCCTTGAGCATATAAAAGGAGGCCCATGCGCAACGTAGGGGGGGGGAGCTAGCTCAAAAACACTCATGCTCGGTCTCGTTAGCTGCTGAAGTGTACTGTAGCACTTCGCGCTCCCGAGCAAAAAAACAATACAAACCACAAAGCAGGAGTAGGGTTTTACGCATCCGTGCGGCCCGAACCTGGGTAAATCGCTCGCGTGTATCGCCTCGATTTGCTCTTTGCACGATCTCCGCCCCCGCCAAACCAAAAGGGACTCAGTCCGCCGGTCCCATAGGTGCCCGTGGATCAGTACCCCGGCTTCTTTGGTGCGCCAGGTAGGGGGCGTCGAAGTTGTGTGAACCAGATCCGGCGTTCTCGCGAGCTAGATCTTCATCATCTTCATCAACATGCCGCCGAAGAAGAAGGTTTCGGAGGCGGCTGCTCCGTCCGCGCCGAACCCACCATCGCCGGAGCAAACGGCTGATGGGGCAGGCGCCGGCGGAAGAACGCGCGTCGACGAGGGAGCTCACGGTGCTGCCAGGTCCAAGGATAGGGCTGCGCTGCCCATCGGCGGCGTAGCCGGCTCCCACAACAACCGGGCGCACTCCAAGACCTCGGCGTCCGTACATGCACCGCGCCCATATCAGGAGGCGCGGGACCGGCAGCGTCATGGTACTCACGGTACCATGCGTTTGCTAGACCAAGATCAAGCTGGTGGATCTCAGAGCGCTCAAGACCACCATGCACGTCAACATGCTGGCACGAGCGAGGCACGGTCGCCTGGACGGGATACTGCTCCTTCTAACATAGTTAGAAGTCCGAGCATATCCCGCTCCTCGCACCGTTCGCCACCACCACCCGCCACTGCAGCAGAAGTTTTGGCGCGAGCTCAACTGCTCCTAGACTACCCTCCAACGGCGGACAAGATCCACGACTGGAGGGCCACCATCCAGAGTCTCATCGGCTTCGCCAACGGCGACACTCCACGGCAGCCGAGCACGTCGCAGCCGCAACGAGTCAGCCAGACACGAGCCGGTGGCGACAAGACCGGTGGGGGTGCAACCTCTATGCACTCTCCACCCCGAAGGCCAAGATCGCCGACTCGCCGGATCCACCTCGACAGCGACTCCACCGCGTCATCAGATCCACGAGCTCGCTGCGATCAGCGCCAAGTTCTTCACGAACGGCAGCAAGAAGACGCTCGTACTCGCATCGAGCGTTGGAGAGAAGCGCGACGTCAATCAGACCAGCGCGCTGGGCCCTCTGTCGACATGCATGCGCCAGGGGAATCGGGTGACTTTCCGTACGCGGTAGGTTGCACTGTGTTCACCCGTGAGCTGCGGCAAGTCCAGTGGCCCAGTATGAAGAATTTCAAACCAGATGTGCCAGAGAAGTACGACGGCAAGTCGCATCCGTCGGAGTTCCTCAGCATCTACACCATCGCGGTGCAGGCTGCTGGGGGGCGAGACGACAAGATCCTTGCCAACTACTTCCCGCTGGTGCTTAAGCCCAACGTCAGGTCCTGGCTCATGCACTTGCGGACAGCTCCATATCCTCCTGGGCAAATCTATGCCATCAGTTTGTTGGCGCCTTTATAGGCGGCCACAAACCTCATGGCCAAGAGAGCGACCTTCATCTGCTCGCCCAGAAGGAAGGAGAGCCTCTGCGCAAGTACATTCAGAGATTCAGCCGTGTGCAGCACAACATCCCAGATGTCCACCCTGCCGCGGTTATCAGCGCGTTCCATCAGAACGTGCGTAACCGCAGGATGCGGGAGGAGATGGCGATGTGCAAGATCAGAGACATCAGCGAGCTGTATGCCCTGGCCGACAAGTGCGCACGTGTTGAGGAAGGGAGGAAACTCCCAAGAGAGAACCTAGGAGCAGCAGGATCTGACAGTGAGGATGCTGCCCCGGCAAAGAAAAACCGGCGGCGGAACAGGAAGAAGAAAGGCAAAGAGGTGCTAGTCGTTGAGCAGCCCGGCAACGAAGGTGGCGCCAAGAAAGCCAAAGTTGGTAGCTCCGGCAAGGAAGTTGCCGCATGCACCAACTGTCAGGCTGTGGCGGTCGCCGACAAGCAGGACGGCACCGACAAGCAGTACTGCAAGATTCACCGCACCAAGGGCCATGACCTCCAGAGCTGCAAGAAGGTCGAGCAGCTTGTCCAGCAGCAAAAGGCTGAGTACGAGCGACGAGACAAGGAGAGGGCCCAAGGAGGCGCTGGAGAATCTGGCAAGAAGCGCGCCGGCCGGGGAGGACGCCGCGGCAAGGCCAAGCAGCGGCAAGGAGACAGACCTCCCCGCGGCCGCCACAACGATGAAGACGATGACGACGACGAAGACATGGATGATGTCGAGACCAGTGAGCAGGAGTTCCAGAAAGCCACAGAGGTCTTGTGCGTTGACGACGGTGCTTCTCTGCATACTTCACACCGCCAACTCAAACAGTGGGTGCGGGAAGTCAATGCAGCGGAACCACCTGTCGAATCACGCAAGCTTCTGAAATGGTCCAGCACGCCTATCATCTTTGACATTGAGGACCACCCTGATCGCACAACCGCGGTCGGGTGTTTGCCGATGTTGGTTTCACCAACTATCCGCAACCTCAAGGTCACCAAGATGCTAGTTGACGGCGGGGCCGGCTTGAACCTGATCTCCTCCGCTGTACTCCAAAAACTCCAGATCCCTGACAGCGAGCTCGAAGAGACCGACACATTCCAAGGAATCAATCCGGGAAGGAGCAAGCCGAAGGGGAAGGTCACGCTGCCAGTAACATTTGGCAGCGAGCTGAACTTCAGGACTGAGAGGGTCACTTTTGACGTTGCCGATATTCCATTGCCTTACAATGGGATACTTGGCCGTCCAGCACTCGCCAAGTTTATGGCAGCCTCTCACTATGCATACAACATGCTGAAGATGTCAGGCCCGATAAGCGTCATCTCTGTCCCTGGCGACAAGAAGGATGCTCTTATCTGCGCCGACAAGATCTACCGGGAAGCAGCAGCCGCAGCAGATCACAAGTCACTTGCCGCTGAAGCTCCCGGGAGGAAGAAGACCAAGTCCGGCAAGAGTTCTGATGCCCACTCCGGCAAGCGCACCTCTTCGGAGTGCTGAGCCGCCGTCGAGGACGCACCATCGAGCTCCACCGGCAAGTGTAAGAAGACGATGGCAGCTCCGCCAGAGACGAAGAAGGTGTCCGCCAAGGAGGATGGCACTGGTGGTACCTTCACCATCAGTGCCACTCTTGACCCTAAATAGGAAAGCACGCTCATTGCTTTCCTGCGGGCGAATGTCGACGTGTTTGCGTGGCAACCATCTGACATCCCCGGTGTTCCCAGGAAAGTGATTGAGCACCACCTTGCCGTTTGTCCTCATGCGCGGCCCGTCAAGCAGAAAGTCAGGAAACAAGCAGTGGAGCGCCAAGAATTCATTGCAGAAGAGATCAAGAAGTTGGAAGCAGCAGGCCTTGTCAGATGAGTGCTCCATCCCACGTGGTTGGCCAATCCTGTAGTCGTGCGCAAGGCAAATGGGAAATGGAGACTTTGTATCGATTTTACCGATGTTAACAAAGCTTGTCCCAAAGACCCATTTCCTTTGCCGCGCATTGACCAGATTGTTGACTCCACAGCCGGATGTGATTTGCTTTCATTTCTTGACGCATACTCAGGATATCATCAGATCTTCATGGCAGAAGAGGATGAGGAGAAGACCGCATTTATTACTCCATGTGGCACGTACTGTTTCGTACGGATGCCTTTCGGATTAAAAAATGCTGGTTCAACATTTGCGAGAGTAGTCCATGTCGCTCTTGAGCCACAAATACACAGAAATGTGGAAGCCTACATGGATGACATAGTGGTCAAGAGCAAGGACAGAGCAACTTTGATCCAAGATTTAGAAGAAACCTTTGCAAATCTGCGCAAGATCAGCCTCAAGCTCAACCCAGAGAAGTGTGTGTTTGGAGTTCCCTCCGGCAAGCTTCTCGGGTTCTTCATATCTCAGCGGGGAATTGAAGCCAATCCCGACAAGATCAAGGCCATTGAGCAAATTGAAGCACCAAAGCACGTCAAGGATGTACAAAGACTTGCCGGTTGCGTGGCTGCCCTCAGCAGGTTTATCTCTAGGTCTGCTGAGCGCGCCCTGCCATTTTTCAAATTATTGAAAAAGGCAGGTCCAATGAAATGGACTCCGGAAGCGGAGGCTGCGGTGCAAGACTTGAAGAGATACCTGTCCTCCCCTCCAATACTTGTCGCACCTAAGCCACAAGAGAAGTTGCTGCTGTATATAGCGGCAACCAATCAAGTGGTTAGTGCTGCGTTAGTGGCAGAGAGGGAGGCAGATGACGAGCCAGCAACCACGGCAAGCGCATCCAGCGACAAGCAGGGGGCTTCCCCGACAAGCTCTGGTCCCGACAAAGATGAATCTGCGCAGATGCACGAGGAGACACAGAAGAAGATGGTGCAGCGCCCAGTTTACTTTGTTAGTTCCCTTCTGCAGGGGGCTAGGTCAAGGTACTCTGGCATGCAGAAATTGCTTTTCGGCCTTCTCATGGCCTCGAGAAAGCTGCGCCATTACTTCCAAGCACATGAGATCACAGTTGTCACTCGCTTTCCGCTGAAGAGGATACTGCAGAATCCAGAAGCGACAGGCAGGATTGTTGAGTGGGCACTGGAACTGTCAAGCTTTGGCCTCAAGTTTGAGAGCACTTCAACTATTCAGAGCAGAGCATTGGCAGAGTTTATAGCAGAATGGACGCCAACACCAGATGAAGAAATTCCAGAAACGAGCATCCCCGAAAAGGAAATAAGCAAAGAGTGGCTGATGTACTTTGACGGTGCCTTCTCGCTGCAAGGCGCCGGCGCTGGTGTGCTTCTTGTCGCACCCACCGGAGAGCACCTCAAGTACATAGTCCAGATGCACTTTCCCAAGGAGCAAGCAACAAATAATACTGCAGAATATGAAGGCTTGCTTGCCGGTCTCCGGATCGCGGCAGACCTTGGGATCAAGAAGCTCATTGTCAGGGGTGACTCACAGCTTGTCGTCTGCCAAGTAAACAAGAATTATCAGAGTCCGTTGATGGAAGCTTACATTGACGAAGTGAGGAAGCTAGAAGAGCACTTTGACGGCCTGCAAATGGAACATGTTCCAAGAGCTCAGAACGCCATTGCCGATGGCCTGTCAAAGTGCGCCGCACTTAAGTTACCTGTGGAACCAGGGATCTTTGTGCTCAAGCTAACTCAGCCGTCCGTAACGCCATCAACTGGACAGAGCAAAAATAGGAAGTTGGTTTTTGGTGACTATTTGCCGGCAGAGCTTCCCGAAGCCGCCGCCAAGAAAGTCCCTAAGATCAACGCCAAGAGCGCTGAGGAGCAGTCTGCTCCGGCAAGCCCTAGGGTTTGTCCCGTCGAAGCAGAAGCTCCCGACAAGTTTTTCTCCGGCAAGCTTGCCGGGGAATGTCAAGCTCCGGCAGACCCGCAGGTTCTCGCTGTAGAAGCGGATGTTCCCGCAGCGGAAGATTTGCCTTTAGTCCTTGTTGTCGAGCCACAAGCTCCAGCATGGGCGCAGCAGATTGTCCGTTTCCTTCAGACAGGAGAACTTCCCGAGGAGCAAGAAGAAGCGGAAAGAGTAGCCCGGCAGTCGAGTATGTACCAGTTTGTCGACAAGACACTGTACAGAAGAAGACTCAACGGCGTGAAATTGAAGTGTATTCACTGGGAAGACGGACAAAAGCTGTTGGCAGAGATACATGGAGGCATATGTGGACACCACATTGGCGCAAGAGCACTTGTCGGAAAAGCATTCCAGCAAGGTTTCTTCTGGCCAATAGCCCTCCAGGATGCAACTGCACAAGTAACCAAGTGTGAAGCGTGCCAGTTCCATTCCAAGTAGATACACCAGCCAGCTCAAGCTCTCCAGACGATCCCTTTATCCTGGCCATTTTTGGTCTGGGGGCTCGACATCCTCGGCCCCTTTCCCCGAGCTGTCGGGGGCTTTGAGTACTTGTACGTTGCAATCGACAAGTTCACAAAGTGGCCGGAAGTGGAACCAGTGAGGAAGGTGACAGCACAGTCAGCAGTCAAGTTCTTCAGGTCGATTGTTTGCCGCTTCGGGGTCCCTAACAGGATAATCACCGACAACGATACAAAATTCACGAGCCGCACCTTCATGCAGTACATCCAAGATCTTGGCGCCAAGGTCTGCTTCGCTTTTGTTGCTCACCCGAGAAGCAACGGTCAAGCGGAGAGGGAAAATGCTGAAGTGCTGCGCGGGCTCAAGACCAGAACTTTCGACAGGCTGCACAAGTGCGGAAGAAACTGGATCGAGGAGCTGCCGGTGGTTCTTTGGTCGATCAGGACGACGCCAAATCAAGCCACTGGCCAGACACCTTTCGCTCTAGTCTATGGAGCAGAGGCAGTTCTCCCCACGGAACTCGTATACGGGTCACCTCGAGTGCTCGCTTATGATGAGCTCGAGCAAGAGCAGCTGCGACAAGATGACGCGCTGCTCCTTGAGGAAGACCGTCTTCAGGCTGCTGTGCGAGCTGCTCGCTACCAGCAAGCTTTGCGCCGCTACCATAGCCGCAAAGTTAATGCCAGAAGTCTCGAGGAAGGCGACCTTGTTCTTCGGCGTGTTCAGTCCGCCAAGAATTCTAACAAGTTGACGCCGAAGTGGGAAGGCCCTTACCGGGTGAAACGAGTCACTAGGCCTGGCACTGTCCGCCTTGAGACCGAAGATGGAATTCCGGTGAGAAACTCCTGGAACATTGAGCATCTTCGTAAGTTTTACCCGTAAGGCGCGGTTGCCGGAACCTGTTCCGGCAACCACCTTTTGTTCAAGTCTTGCCGCTGTTGCATGTAATCCTTTGTACAAAGCCGGGCGCAAACCCCGTGCATAAGTAAAGCTCATGTGCTCCGCGCATTTTGTCGATTTCATGCTTTCTATTTTTGGCATACATGATCTAACACTTTGTGCAGCACGTACTCCAGGGTAAGCAATAACGAGCCGTAAAGCTCCATATCTGTATCGTCTCTTCTTTCTCTTGAAAGAAAGGTTCCCCTCGCCCACAAGATTGCCGGGGGGGAAAGGAGAAGACGATGGTATGGACCAGACGTCGTTCAAGAAAGTTTTGCCTTGCCGGGAAGCAAACAACAGAAAAGCTAAGTTGCCAAAGTTTGAGCAATCAGATTTTTTAAAATTTTTAAGTTATCTCCCTTGAACGACCGCACTTTGTATGGAAAACCTGTGCGTGGAGGAACCAACTCGTAGCCAGTTGTGCCCTTACTTTGTTTCGAGTCCGCTCAACAACTTAAGTGAGCTGCAACTAGTTGCGACAAGGTTTCTTGTCGGTAGCGGCACCGCCAGCAGGCTGCTGACATTCCGCACTCAGCGCTCGCGGCTCAGGTGCCTGCACCGGCAAGTTCCCTAAAAGCGTAGGGCAAAAACATACAAAGGGAGGAATCAAGTAAAGGGAATAACGTTGCGATCATTGCCCATAATAGAGTTATATTACAAAGATAGCTTGTCGCAGCTCTAACAGATTGTTTTCATGACATGATAAACAGCGACAAGGAAAGAAGAAATGGGCGGCCTAATCTACGCGATCGCCTTCGACCCTCTTGATCCCGCTCACCTTGTCCACAATGGGTGTGACAAGGGCCTTGAGCTCCTCCGGATGAGCATCCGGCGGAAAGGTCCTGAGGACGTTGGTGAGGTGGAGGCCCGGATTGCGGAAGGCCACCTTCATCAACACTTTCTGAAGAGCTCCCGCGCAGATCTTGCGCGACTCGTCGGCTAGCTGCTTCGGGATCTTCTCCCGGAGCCGCTGGAGGGCCGTCGCCACGCCCTTGAAGAACAAGACGAGCTTGGCGCTGGGTTGGAGGTTCTCGTCAGAGGGATACCCGAGATCCTCCATCCCCAGCTGCGCCAGCTCCTTGTCGATGTCTGTGGCGGCATTCACAAGACTCTCCGTCCAGTGCGTCACAGTCTCCCTAAAAGCGTTCTGGGCGGCGGCAACACTCTCCAACAGCGCCTTGTCAGCCTTGATTTCCTCCTTCAAGGCCGCCTCCCGCTTCTTGGCGCTGTCCAGAGTCTTGGTCAAAGTGGTTAGCTTCAACTCAAGATCCACGTTGGAGACCTTGGCGGCGCTGAGCTCTCTGCCCTTCTCGGCGAGATCGGCTTCTAGCTGCGCCACCTTCGTCTTCAACTCCTCCTTGGCGGCCTCGGCGGCGGCGGCGTCCTCTGCTTGTTTGAGGGCTCCGCCGAGTTTTTCCTCGCGCACGGCAAGCTCCTCCTCGTGGGCGTCGAGATTGACCTTCCGCTGCGCCAGCTCGCCCTCCTCCGCGGCTAGCTTCACAGCGGCAAGTCGCTGCCGCTCTTCGACTTCGGCCTTCTCGAGGAGGAAGGCCTTCTGCGCTTCAGCGAGCTGCTCCCGCTCCTCCGCCAGTGATCGGAGGGCTTCCCGATGGAAACCCCCGAGCTCCTCCGCGCGCTTCTCGATATCTGCTCCCGCCTTCGCGACAAGTGCCTCGCGGGATTCCAGCTTGGCTTGCCACACGCGGTAGAGCGACATCAGCTTCCGCAGCAGCCGCTCTTCTTCGGGCTCGTTGCTGCTGCTGCTTGGCGCGTCAACCACCGTCAACCCAGCGGAGGCGAGCACTTCCCCGTCGAAGATCTCTCCCTCGACCGGCGCCCTGGAGCTTGACGCCCAGGGGAGGTTGATGAAGACGCCTTCGCCGGCCTTCAAGTAGACGCCCGGCTGGGGCTCCTTGGAGCTTGGCGCTGCGGCTTCGGCGGGCGGGTCGGCGGTCGGTGTAGCGCCTGGCGCTCCTGCGGCCTCAGGGCCGTCAGTGCGATCACCAGACCCTTCCCCAGTTGCTGCGGCGGCAGCCTTGGCGGCCTCTGTGCCGGCGGCATCTCCAGCACCGGCTGCTTCGTCGGCGGCGACCTCAGTCTCCATCTGCTCCGCAGCGGATGGATCTGACGGCCAGAAAAGGGGGAAGAGTCAAGCAAAAATCCAAAAAAAAGAAAGATCAAAAGAAGAAGAACCCAAGGGAAGTTTTGGAGCAAGAGGAGTACCTGCACCAGGTTCTGCAGTCGTGGTCTCCGCCGTCGGGGGGCCGCTGGTGCTGTCCCTTGCCGGAGAACCCTCCCTTGCCGGAGACTTCTCCCTTACCGGGAAGCCCTCCCTTGCCGGAGAATTCTCCCTTGTCGGGGGATTCTTCCTTGGCTCCTGGTGGGGCTGCTCGGCTCCTACACAAGTCAACAAGTAGATATCAGCAAAGACAAGTACCCATGCGCGCCTCACAGCGGAAAGTAAATCATACACTTACGCTGGGGGCTGCTCTGGAGAAAAGTCGCCGGGTCCGGCAAGGTTGTCTCGGGCGCGCCACCTGCTGTCACAGTGGGCTCGTCCTCGATGACAATCACCGGGACCTTAGCTCTCTTTGCCGCTCTCTGGGCCAGAGTCCTGAAGAGGAACAAGTTCAGAGAAAAGCAAGTGAGAAACAAGATAAACAACAAGGATTGAAGAACTGCAGGTACAACAAGAGAAGCTTACTCTTCTTCTTCTTCCTCGTCGGAGCTGAACGCGGAGAAGTCGAAGTCTGGCTCACGTCCGATGCGAGGAGGTGGAGGGGTGGCTTCCCTTGGCCGCTTGGCGGGAGCAGTGGCGGTGGTCTGAGACGACCCCGCTCCGGCTGGAGTAGAAGCGGTGGTTCGGGAGGGCCCCGCTCCAGTTCCCGTTGCAGCGTGAGATGCTCCCGCGGCAGCAGTGCTTGTCGCGGTGGAGCGTGTCGCGCGGCGCGGCGGCTGTTCACAAGCCTGCTGCTCCGCCACGTCACCGGCCTTGTGGAGACGCCTTCTTGGTGGGGATGGAGGCTCTGCTTGCGGCGAGCTGCCCGAAGATGAGGAGGAAGAGGAGTTGATTTCCAACGAGCCGCTCGTGTCCTTGGCGGGCTCGCTCGGCTCGGCATCACGCCCGGCAAGCTCCTTCTTGCCGGCGGGCTCCCCTCGCTCGGCACGGCTTGCCGCCTCTGCTGCATCTGCCTCCTCCACAGTGAACCCAAACTCACCCGTGGCTACGGCTGCCGCTGCCTCCTCCAGCCTAGAGGCGATGAGCGCCATCTCCGCATCCGTGGTGTCGCGGGTGAGGCTGTCCTTCTCGTCGGGGCGGATTGGCACTTCCACCAAGTCGTCGAAGAACTGCTGCACGACGTCGTCTGCGGGCTCCTGCCAAGTTGGCACAATTCCATGCGAGTCGCACTCCGGCATCATTGCACGGATGCGGTCGAGCGAGGAATTGTTGCACAGCGGAACGACGCCCCCCGGCAACCTGAAAACTTCGGGATGTTGGGGGTCATACTTGAAGAGCTCCTGGAGCATCGCGTTGAGCTCCAAAACTGTGAAGTTGAAGTTGAGGCCCGGCCGCAGCCTCATGATGTCTGCCGCGTTCTTGAACTCCCAGGTGGGCCTCCCCCGTTCCTGCAGGGGGGCGATGCGGCGGCGAAGGAAATCCGCGCCAACAACGCCAACAGTAAGCCCGGCAAGCCTGAGGCGCAGGATCCTGGTGACGGCAATCTTCAGCCTGTCGTCTTCCGGGGCCACGTCGCTCCAATCGCTGCCGCGTGCTACTGGGTTTGGCGCCGGGTGGTGAATGGCTGCGGGCTCTCCTCGTCAATCCAGCACCAATCTGCCCTCCACTCCTCCCACTTGCCGCGGAATTCTCCCTCTAGATACGTTTCCTTCTTGCCGGCCCTTGAGATCCAGGCGATTCCACCGGATAGAGGCTCTCCTCTCTCTACTCGGGGTATGAAGAAGTGGCGGAAGAGGTCTACGTAGGGAAGGACTCCGACAAAGTTTTCGCAGAGATGTGCGAAAACTGCCATGGTCAGGACGGCATTGGGGGTGAAGTCAAGGAGGTGGAATCCGTAGGTATTCATGATGTCACAAAAGAATTCAGAGAAAGGCGGGCAGAGCCCGTAGTAGAAGAACAGAGCAAAGAAGGGGTATCCGTTTGGGGCCTTCTTCCAAGCGGCGGCGGGGAGTACCTTCGTGCGCGGATGCGCTCGCGTCTCTGCCGACCAGAAAAGGTAGTAGTTCTCCCTCAGCTCCTTCGCGCCAAGCTTGGGGGGGAAGACGGCCCGCTCCTTCCGCACCGCCGTGAGCCGCTGCGCCTCGGTCGACTTCACGACCTTCCGCTTGTCGGCTTTTGGAGCCATGGCGGAAGCAGTGGAGGAGGTCGACAGCGTTGGTGGTGCTGGTGGCGATGGGGGGCGGAGCGCTGCTCTCGCTCTCTCAGCTTTGGGAAGGCGAGGGAGCGGCGGAGATTTCTGAGATTAGAACAGCAACAGGCGAGTGGGCGAACTGCCCCTGTTTCCCCTGCTTATAAAGAGGGAGGGGGCGGACGTTCCGCATTTCCAAATAAAGTAACCACCCACGACCTCTCCCACGACGCCGCATTCAACGCGTGCCGTTCAAGGAGGGCGCGGTGGATATGGAGTGAGATACGGCGTAACCTAGGCCGCGCGTGCCCGTGCCCTGTTTTGGGCCTGGCCCAACAGCGCTCGCCACCGTGTATGGCCCAGGCCCGGGGGCTCCTGTCGGTGTACTAGAGTAGGGGTACCCTAGTATCCCGAACTTGTGCACGGGTAGTCGCAGCATCCCGCGGCAAGGCTTGTCGGGTGACCGCCAAGGTCCTCCGTGGTTCCTTTGGAGCCATTCAAGAACAACGTGTCCAAGCCAAGAAGACAAGACCCCGGCAAGAGGAGCTTGCCGGGAAGGCTAACAAAGACATCTCAAGACCCCGGCAAGAGGAGCTTGCCGGGAAGGCATACCAAGGCATCTCAAGGAACTTGCCACGACGCACCGCGCGTCCCGGCAAGGCCCGGTGAGCGACAACCTCCCGGAAGCGACAAGACAACAACCGCGGCAAGGCGCTTGTCGCGGCAAGACACCACTGTGCCCGCGCTCCAGCACATCCACCAACGTGTCGCTCTGGGACCCCTCCAGGTGTACGTGGCGGGAGGCTGTGCAGCTTGCGGTGCGCGGTGGCAAGCGGCGCTGACAAGTTTGCCATCGTGGCGAGCGGTGGCGTCCCTGACGGTCCCTTTTACACTGTTTAGGCGACGCAGACGGGCATTTAAGGCCCATGTCCCCTGCCGTCAGGGTTAGGTATGATACACTGTAGCGGGTAGCTGTGCCTACCACAACACCTTTCCATTTTTGCCCTTTACCTCCGTTGCCACCTGTCGGTGACCCCTTGAGCATATAAAAGGAGGCCCATGCGCAACGTAGGGGGGGGAGCTAGCTCAAAAACACTCATGCTCGGTCTCGTTAGCTGCTGAAGTGTACTGTAGCACTTCGCGCTCCCAAGCAAAAAATCAATACAAACCACAAAGCAGGAGTAGGGTTTTACTCATCCATGCGGCCCGAACCTGGGTAAATCGCTCGCATGTATCGCCCCAATTTGCTCTTTGCACGATCTCCGCCCCCGCCGAACCGAATGGGACTCGGTCCGCCGGTCCCATAGGTGCCCGTGGATCAGTACCCCGGCAATATTTTTCTTCTTTTGCATATCACACAGATCAACAAAGTTGTTTAGATGGGTAGCGGCATCTTCACTAGGAAGGCCAAAAAATTGATCTTTCATGACAAGATTCAATAAAGCAACATTAATTTCACAAGATTCCGCATCAGTAATAGGAGCAATCGAAGTGCTAATAAAATCGTTGTTGTTGGTATTGGAAAAGTCACATAATTTAGTATTATCTTGAGCCATCGTGACAAACAATCAATCCAACACACAATCACACAAGAAGCGAGCGAAAAGAGGCGAATGGAAAAAGGGCGAATAAAACGGCAAAGGTGAAGTGGGGCAGAGGAAAACGAGAGGAGAATGGCAAATAATGTAATGCGAGGGAGAAGAGTTTATGATGGGTACTTGGTATGTCCTGACTTGAGCGTAGATCTCCCCGGCAACGGCGCCAGAAATCCTTCTTGCTACCTCTTGAGCATGCTTTGGTTTTCCCTTGAAGAGGAAAGGGTGACGCAGCAAAGTAGCGTAAGTATTTCCCTTAGTTTTTGAGAACCAAAGTATCAATCCAGTAGGAGATAACTCACAAGTCACCTAGTACCTGC
This sequence comes from Triticum urartu, assembly GCF_003073215.2. Taxonomy (NCBI): domain Eukaryota; kingdom Viridiplantae; phylum Streptophyta; class Magnoliopsida; order Poales; family Poaceae; genus Triticum; species Triticum urartu. Next base: position 153,898,371 of record NC_053028.1, on the reverse strand, counting down.
ATAAACAATCAAGAACCTCACAACCAACGCAATAAAGGGGTTGTCAATCCCTTCACGGGCACTTGCGAAAGTGAGATCTGATAAAGATAATAAGATAAATAGTTTTGGTATTTTTGTTGTATAGATTGGAAAGTAAAGATTGCAAAATAGTAAACAAGTTGCGATGTAAATGAAAAGAGATGCAATATAATAAGAAAGAGACCTGGGGGCCATAGGTTTCACTAGTGGCTTTTCTCATGATAGCATGTATTACGGCGGCTGAACAAATCACAACCGAGCAATTGATAGAAGAGCGCATAGTTATGAGAATATCTAGGCAATGATTATGAACATAGGCATCACGTCCGTGTTAAGTAGACCGAAACGATTCTGCATCTACTACTATTACTCCTCACATTGACCGCTATCCAGCATGCATCTAGAGTATTAAGTTCATAATAATAGAGTAACACTTTAAGCAAGATGACATGATGTAGAGGGATAAACTCAAGCAATATGATATAAACCCCATCTTTTTATCCTCGATGGCAACAATACAATATGTGCCTTGCTGCCCCTACTGTCACTAGGAAAGGACACCGCAATATTGAACCCAAAGCTAAGCACTTGTCCCATTGCAAGAAAGATCAATCTAGTAGGCCAAACTAAACCGATAATTCGAAAGCCTTGCAAAGATATCAAATCATGCATATAAGAATTCAGAGAAGAACCAAATATTATTCATAGATAAACTTGATCATAAATCCACAATTCATCAGATCTCGGCAAACACACCGCAAAAAGTATTACATCGAATAGATCTCCAAGAACATCGAGGAGAACTTTGTATTGAGAACCAACGAGAGAGAAGAAGCCATTTAGCTAATAACTATGGACCCGAAGGTCTGTGGTAAACTACTCACACATCATCGGAGAGGCTATGGTGTTGATGTAGAAGTCCTCCATGATCGAATCCCCGTCCGGCAGATCGCCGGAAAAGGCCCTAGATGGGATCTCATGGGTACAGAAGGTTGCGGTGGTGGAAAAGTGGTTTCGTGGCTCCCCCTCATGTTTTTAGGGTATCAGAGTATATATAGGTGGAAGAAGTACGTCAGTAGAGCTCCATGAGGCCCACGAGGGTGGGGGGCGTACCTAGCCCCCTGGGCGCGCCCTCCTGCCTCGTGGCCGCCTCACGGACTTCCAGACTTCTACTCCAAGTCTCCTAGATTGCGTTTGTTTCAAGAAAGATCCTCGCGAAGGTTTCTTTCCATTTGGATTCCGTTTGATATTCCTTTTCTACGAAACACCGAAATAGGCAAAAAACAGAAATTGGCATATTAAAGCCCATTAAATATCCAAAACATATAATATAGTAGTGAAAGTGCGTTATATCGACTAGAGGGGGGGTGAATAGGCGATTTTTATGAAATCTTCACTGAGGAATTTCAGGGTGAGGAAATTCCCGAGTGAAGAACTACTTGCAGTGGAATAAGTACTCCGAAGTAAACATAACAGAACATGAGCATGGTCTTCATGATGAAATGAAAAACAAGCACATAGTACAGAAAGCGTAAACACAGGATAACAGGATGAAGACAAACAGACTGAATATATTAAACTGAGGAAATTGAGGAAGTCTTTAGTCAAAGTCTTCAAACAGATATGAACTAGCTCACAACATAGAAATGAGGAAGTGAAAGGGTTGAGGAAATGGAACCAGGTAGCTTGGTGAAGACAATGATTTGGTAGACCAGTTCCAAATGCTGTGACAGTTGTACGCCTGGTTAGGGCGGCTAGGTATTTAAACCTGATGACACACAGTCCCGGACACCCAGTTCTGAACGTGCAGTCCAGAACACTCAGTCCTCACAGTATTCCCCTTGAGCTAAGGTCACACAGACCTCGCCCAATCACTCGTGGTAAGTCTTCAGGTGACTTCCAAACCTTCACGTACTCGGTCACTCGGCGATCCACAATTTCCTCTTGGATGCTCTAGACCATGACGCCTAACTGTCTGGAAGACGCACAATCTTCAAAGGTAACAAGCGTCAGATCCACGCAGGATCAATCTCTTCAGTGATGCTCAATCACTTGGGTTTTGTAGGTGTTTGAGTTTGGGTTTTCCTCACTTGATGATTTTCACTCAAAGTCCTTGGAGGATGGGATGCTCTCAAATGACAAGTGTCAGTTTCTCTCGGAGCAGCCAACCAGCTAGTGGTTGTAGGGGGCAGCTATTTATAGCCTAGGGAGTAGCCTGACATGATAAGACATAAATGCCCTTCAATGATATGACCGTTAGGTGGGTAGATATTTTGGGACAACTGGCACATAGCACATCAACGGTTGGAATTTTGAGTATCAAATTCCTCAGGGCTAACATGTTCCTCACTATGTAGTCAATCTGCACTGGCAAATTCCTAACTCCTCAGTCAAAACAAATTCCTCAGAGACCAGAAGAACTTTGTCTCTATCATTGAAGAAATTGACTGAGCTGTATGAGGTTTCCAATGGCTTCACTCGAAGGGATTGGTAGGTATAGGATTTGAGTTGAGCATCACTTGGAAATTTTTTCCTTAGTATTTCCTCGACCCCCTTTAACAGTACGGTGTTTCCTATGACTCAAGAAAGAGAAAATGAAACTATGAAAACAAAAGTCTTCACGCTTCATGTTCCTTGAACGAATACCAAGTCTTCAGGATTACACCAATTTCTTCACTTTCAAAGTCTTCAGAAATACAAAGTCTTCAGACGAAGAACTTCATTTTAGGGTCGACTTTCTCTGTAAATATCAAACTCCTCATAACTTATAGACCTGTGTACACTCACAAACACATTAGTCCCTTAACCTATAAGTCTTCAATGCACGAAAATCACTAAGGGGCACTAGATGCACTTACAATCTCCCCCTTTTTGGTGATTGATGACAATATAGGTTAAGTTTTCAACGGGGATAAACATATGAAGTGTAAATAGTGATATTGAGGATTTTGATTGCAAGATATAGAAGAACTCCCCCTGAAGATGTGCATAGTGAGGAATTTGCTTTTGAAGCAACACACACTTGAAGAGTAGAATCATGGAGATCTCCCCCTATATCTTGTAATTCATACACACATTTAACATATAATATGAAGAATTTGAAATGCATGATGAAATATGGTGACTGATGTAATTCAACATGCGTGCATTAACATTAATGAGGAATAAGCATGCAGAAAAACTCAGCAAAAGTATCAGACCACCATAGGGTTTAAGTTTACAACTCGATCGAATAAAGTCTCAGAAGAACGAGAGTTGTAACTTAGAAAAAAAAACGCCCATATAAGTAGACTCGCTTGAAGACTAACTCAAATTTCTCCCCCTTTGTCATTGAATGACCAAAAGGATCAAAAATGAGGACTAACGCCCCTGAAGAATATCAATTTGATGGAGGAGCGTCAGCGTTGTTGGGGTCGTTTGTCGTTGTAGGGCTTGCCGCAGTGTCGTCCAAGTCTTCATACTCGTCGGTGTCGCGGGATGAAGAATAGGAGCTGGCCATCAAGGTAGGAACTTTGACCTTCTTGAATTTCTCGGAGGAGGTGCAGACCAGTCAAAGTTCTCCTTGAGACCCATTTGCTTCAGATCTTCTTCGCCATACAGATGTGATAAGACAACCCAGCTATGACCGAAAACTTCATGGAGGTAGTAATGATTTTTCTTCACTGCGTTATGTGTAGCAGTCATGTTGTGAAGAATTGAACCAAACTGACGCTTAACCCATTTATGGTTGCGATCCACCTTCTGGTGAAGACTAAGAAGTAGCTCACGGTCAGTCATCACTCTTGGAGCCGTGGCTTGAGGAGTAGACTTGGGTGCATTTGCAGCAGAGTCATGAGTGACAGAGTCATCATTGGTGGAATAAGATGCAGCTTTGCGAAATTGACCATCCAATGGACGAATGCCTCCATCAATGACAACAGGTGCCTTCCCTTTTTCATCAGTTGAGGTAAAAGTCTGCTTGAGGACTTCAATCGGCGGCAGGTAGCTGAGGTGATTCTAAAAATCAGCCTTGTAGTTGAGTGAAGACCTTGTTATGAGGAATCTCATAATTCGAGGAGCATAAGGCTTCAACTCAAACGGAGAGAGAGCAACATTGGCCAGAGTCCTCATGAAGAAATCATAGTAATTGACAGGAATGCTATGAATGATGTTGAATAGCAGATTCTACATGATGCCAACAATTTCCTCATCATATGAGTCGTGGCCTTTGATAGGACTCATTGTCCTCGTCAGAATGCGATAGACTGTTCTGGGCACATAGAGTAAGTCCTTCACAAGGAATTTGGTCCTTGGGGCTTGACCGGGCTTCAGAGGCTTCATTAGAACTTGCATGTAATGAGCAGTGAGTTCAGGTTCTTGGTACAGGCAGCGAGCTCCTTCATTGGGTGGACTGATGGGCAGGGCGTGAAGTAATTTAGAGGCCGGTGCCTTATAGTGAGTGTTATCGGTCATGTCCAAGACCCAGGTGTTGATATCTTCAGGATCACCTGTGATATGCAGTGTAGCATAGAACTGAAGAATAAGCTCTTCATTCCAATCAACAATGTCAGAGCAAAAGTTGAGGAGCATGCATCATGAAGCACACCGAGGACAGGAGAGAAACAAGGCAACTATTCCATGTCCATGTGAGGAATATGCTCATGGTAGAAGATTTTGTTCTTGTTGAAAAGCAGTGAAGAATAGAAGTTGGCCTGGCTTGCAGTCCAGAAATGCTTCCTCCTTAGATGAGCAGAGTCATAAGGGTTGTTGAGGGAGTCCTGGATTAGGGGGTCTCCGGACAGCCGGACTATATCCTTTGGCCGGACTGTTAGACTATGAAGATACAAGATTGAAGACTTCGTCTCGTGTCCGGATGGGACTCTACTTGGCGTGGAAGGCAAGCTAGGCAATACGGATATGTATATATCCTCCTTCGTAACCGACCTTGTGTAACCCTAGCCCCCTCCGGTGTCTATATAAACCGGAGGGTTTTAGTACATAGGACAACATACAATCATACCATAGGCTAGCTTCTAGGGTTTAGCCTCTCCGATCTCGTGATAGATCAACTCTTGTAATACTCATATCATCTAGAATAAATCAAGCAGGACGTAGGGTTTTACCTCCATCAAGAGGGCCCGAACCTGGGTAAAACATTGTGTCCCCTGCCTCCTGTTACCATCCGCCTTAGACGCACAGTTCGGGACCCCCTACCCGAGATCTGCCGGTTTTGACACCGACATTGGTGCTTTCATTGAGAGTTCCTCTATGTCGTCGCCGTTAGGCTTGATGGCTCCTATCATCGATAGCCATACAGTCCAGGGTGAGACTTTTCTCCCCGGACAGATCTTTCTATTCGGCGGCTTCGCACTACGGGCCAACTCGCTTGGTCATCTGGAGCAGATCGAAAGTTACGCCCCTGGCCACCAGGTCAGGTTTGGAAGCTTAAACTACACGGCCGATATCTGCGGAGACTTGATTTTCGATAGATTTGAGCCCCTGCCTTGTGCACTGCGTGGTCACAATGAGTACGATTTAGCTCTACCATCGGACCATATTCAGGAGATCGCACCGGAAGCCGCTCCGAGCCTCAATTCGGAGCCAGTTGCGCCATCCATGGACGGGTGGATAGACCCCGTCACGGAGGCCGTATCCTCAGCGACGATCGAGCTGAATATCGACCTTACCCTTCACGAGAGCCGTGTTGCCAAACTACCGGATCCTTCTCTGGCCACAGACTCTGAACCGCCTACGCCCGTCCCTGTCGAATCCGATTGGGCGCCGATCATGGAGTTTACCTCCGCAGATATTTTTCAGCACTCGCAATTTGGCGACATATTGAACTCATTAAGGTCCCTCTCCTTGTCAGGAGAGTCCTGGCCGAACTACGCCCGGCAGGATTGGGATGCGGATGACGAAGAAATTCACCGCCCACCCACCACCCACTTAGTAGCCACTGTCGACGACTTAACCGACATGCTCGACTTCGACTCTGAAGAAATCGACGGTATGGACGACGATGCGGGAGACGAAGAGGAACCCCTGCCCACAGGGCACTGGACATCCACCTCATCATACGATATATACATGGTGGATACACCCAAAGAAGGCAATGGCGACGAGACAACGGAGGATGACCCCTCCAAAAAGCAACCCAAGTGCCGGCGTCAGCGGCACCGCTCTAAGTCCCGCCAAGGCAAAAGTGGTGACACCGACACCGGAGATAATAGCACTCCGGACAGTGCCGAAGACAACAACAACCCCCTCCAGCAAGATTTAGAGCAGGAGGATGAACGAGCCAGCCCTCCTGAGAGAGCGGCAGATGAAGAGGCGGAGGGTGATAATTACATGCCTCCCTCCGAAGACGAGGCAAGCCTCGACGATGACAAATTCGTCGTGCCAGAGGATCCCGTCGAACAAGAGCGCTTCAAGCGCCGGCTTATAGCCATGGCAAATAGCCTCAAGAAAAAGCAGTAGCAGCTTCAAGCTGATCAAGATTTGCTAGCTGACAGATGGACTGAAGTCCTGGCGGCCAAGGAATATAAACTCGAACACCCCTCCAAGTGTTACCCAAAGTGCAGGTTGCTACCGCGACTAGAGGAGGAAGCACCGAAACCTACATCCCCGGTGTATGACGCGGCTGATCGGCCACCTCGTGGCCACGACAGAGAGGCATTCTAGCCAAAAGCTCAGACCGCACCCCGACGCCATTCAAATAAAAAGGCATGGGGAAATACAACAGACCTGTGAGACGTGTTGGAGGACAAAGCAAAACAAGCAAGATCGATCTACGGATCGCAAGGGCGCGCCACTATGCGAGACGATAATCGTCACGCCGAATACAGTAGAAGTAAGTCCGGCCGGGCCGAACACGGTGGGCAAGACTCATTCGAGCTTCGTCGCGACATAGCCTAGTATAGAGGCGCCGCACACCCCCTATGCTTCACAGAAGAAGTAATGGATCATCAAATCCCAGAGGGTTTCAAACCCGTAAATATATAATCATACGACGACACAACAAATCCTGTGGTATGGATCGAGGATTTCCTCCTTCATATCCACATGGCCCGCGGTGATGATCTACACACCATTAAATACCTCCCCCTCAAGCTCAAAGGACCAGCTCGGCATTGGCTCAATAGCTTGCCAGCAGAATCCATTGGCTACTGGGAGGATCTGGAAGCCGCATTCCTCGACAACTTTCAGGGCACTTATGTGCGACCACCAGATGCCGATGACTTGAGCCACATAATTCAGTAGCCAGAGGAATCGGCCAAGCAATTTTGGACACGGTTCCTAACAAAGAAAAATCAAATCATCGACTGTCCGTATGCAGAGGCCCTAGCAGCTTTGAAGCACAACATCCACGACGAGTGGCTAGCCCGGCACCTTGGTCAGGAAAAGCCGAAATCTATGGCAGCCCTCACGACACTCATGACCTGCTTTTGTCCGGGACAAGACAGCTGGCTGGCTCGCAGTAATAACATATCAAAGAACCGTGGTACTTCGGATACCAAGGACGGCAATGGCAGGTCACATCGCAACAAACATAAGCGCCGCATTAACAGCGACAATACCGAGGACACAGCAGTCAATGCCGGATTCAAAGGCTCTAAACCCGGTCAGCGGAAAAAGCCATTCAAAAGAAGCACTCCGGGCCCGTCCAGTTTGGACCGTATACTCGACCGCTCGTGCCAAATACACGGCACCCCCGACAAGCCATCCAACCACACCAACAGGGATTGTTGGGTGTTCAAGCAGGCCGGCAAGTTAAATGCCAAAAACAAAGATAAGGGGTCACATAGCGATGACGAGGAGGAGCCCCGGCAGCCGAACACCGGAGGACAGAAGAGTTTCCCCCCACAACTGCGGACGGTGAACATGATATACGCAACCCACATCCCCAAGAGGGAGCGGAAGCGTGCGCTCAAGGACGTATATGCGTTGGAGCCAGTCGCCCCAAAGTTCAACCCATGGTCCTCCTGTCCGATCACCTTTGATCGCAGGGACCACCCCACTAGTATCCGTCATGGCGGATTCGCCGCACTGGTCCTAGACCCAATCATGTCACCTCACTCGAGTCCTAATGGACGGCGGCAACAGGCTGAACGTGCTTTATCAGGACAAAGTGCGCAAAATGGGTATAGACCCCTCAAGGATCAAACCCATGAAAACAACCTTTAAAGGTGTCATACCAGGTGTAGAGGCCGATTGCACAGGCTCAGTCACACTGGAAGTGGTCTTCGGATCCCCGGATAACTTCCGAAGCGAAGAGTTAATCTTTGACATAGTCCCGTTCCGCAGTGGCTACCATGCACTGCTCGGGCGAATCGCATTCGCGAGATTCAATGCGGTACCGCATTATGCATATCTCAAACTCAAGATGCCAGGACCTTGTGGGGTCATAACAGTCAATGGAAACACAGAGCGCTCTCTCCGTATGGAGGAGCACACTGCGGCCCTCGCAACAGAAGCGCAAAGCAGCCTCTTAAGGCAACCCACTAGTTCGGCGATTAAGGACCCGAACACCTTCAAGCGCGCCCGGAGTAATTGGCAACTGGACCGCCTGGCACGTTCCGTGCTCGCATAGCAAGCGGCCCCCACCCCGGTCCCGGCAAAATGGCGAAATCCGTGCCACACGTACATAATTACGCATTAAAAATACCATGGGCACAGGCGGGGAGGGGGGCACGGCTGCGGCACGCTCCAAGTTGCGGCTTAAACCGCACTAGGGGCTTCCCGCTTTGTTATTTTTCTCTTTCAGGACTGTAATCTCTAGAAACCCTGTCCGGCAGCATGATTGTCGAACACATGATGCAGCAACCAAGGAGGCAGAAAGCTACGTCACACCACGGAACTCCCAGGTGGATTACGATAACGAGTGAAATATTTGCTTTAATACTGTTCCTCAGCTTGCCCTTGGAAGGGACATGTCAAACAGTCCGACTTTTTGCTTATCGCACTACTTGTATCATTCTGCTTTAACGCACTTTTTTGAATAAACAATGCATAGCATTAGGACTATTATTGTATTCTTCCTTTATATATATATATATATGTTCATTCACGACATCTAGCATCCGTACACTCTAGTACGGCCAATACGCCAGGGGCTTAAGCATACCCCATAATGCGGCGTGAGAAGTCCGAACACTTTCGACAGTGTGGCACCCCGAACGTACAGCATTATATGCATCAGCTCCGAATCATGTCTTGGGTCAATAGTTGGGTCTGCCCGGCTCCCATTTTTGGTACCTTACGTTCCGCTATATCGGCTAAGGTAGCACTGGGAGAACTACTACGATTGTGCCCCAGTTCTGCTGGGCTAAGCACCTCAGTAGAGAAAGCTAAAACTGACTGTCATGATAAGGCGAGAGACTGGTCGCTGTTCAAGAGGTTTTGAGTCCCTAAAGACTTATGCCGCTTAGAGCGAGGAGTCGGCCCTGTCTGGCTTAAGGTGTGTATCGCGCCTCGAATTCGGCCTTCCGAATACTAGGGGCTTCGCCGAAATTTAAAATTATAGAATTCTATGGCTAAGTGAGAGTGATAACGCATTATAGTCCGATTGCCTTGTTCATTGTGCTGAGCACCTCCCTCGAAGGACCCAACAATGGGAACAAGAGTGCTCAGGTTTATCCCGAACACCCCAGCACTCGTGGCGTGGGGGCAGAAGCCGACGACTAGCCATCTCTTAGATTTGATAAACAGCCGAACAGAAGGTAATATTTTAAATTCAGACAAGTGTTGCATAGCGCATATGAACAAGTTTTCATAATACATGATTACACGAGCAAGTTTATTCAAATATCACATCTTTTGCACACTCGTCCGCTACGAGACGGGCACCCTTCAGGACACCCCATAGTACATCTCGGGGTGACGATGCTCCTTGCCCGCAGGCGGCCCTTCCTTCACCAGCTTCACGATGTCCATCTTGGCCCATTGCACCTTGACACGGGCGAAAGCCCGGCGTGCGCCTTCGATGCCGACGGACCGCTTCACAACTTCTAGCCCTGGGCAGGCATCCACAAGCCGCCTCACCAGGCCGAAGTAGCTGTTGGGAAGGGCTTCGCCAGGCCACATCCGGACTATAAAGCCCTTCATGGCTTGTTCGGCCGCCTTGTGTAGCTCGACCAGTTGCTTCAGCTGGTCGCTCAGAGGCATCGGGTGTTCGGTCCCAGTATACTAAGACCAGAACAGCTTCTCCGTTGAGCTTCCCTCCTCGGCCTGGTAAAACTGTGCGGCATCCGACACGCTGCGGGGCAAATCTGCGAATGCTCCTGGAGAGCTCCGGATTTGGGTAAGTAACAAGTAATTTACTTTCACATGCTTGCTTTGCATATAGAATGCCTTACCTGCTGCTATCTTCTTCATCGCATCAATCTCCTAGAGGGCCTTTTGGGCTTCGGCCTTGGCACTCTTTGCACTCTCAAGGGCCGTGGCAAGCTCGGACTCTCGCGTCTTCAAGTCAAGCTACAACGCCTCGTGCTTCATCACGAGAGTGTGGAGCTCTTGCTGCACCTCGCCCACCCGTGCCTCTTGTTTTTCCCGCTCGGTGCACTCCTGGGCCACTTTGTTTTCGGCCTCGGATAGCGCTTGCTTCAGGGTCGCCACCTCGGTCGTGGCCCCTGGCAAATTTACGATGATCCTGTCATTTTGCAATCGCATTCTTTTTATGTATATCCATAGACTAGGTACTACTTAACTTTGTTCTCCTTGAGCTGCCTTTTGGCAAGGCCGAGCTCTTCCTTGGACCCTTCGAGGTCCTGCTTCAGTGCGGCTACCTCCACAGTCAGTGCGGCAGAGGCCAACAGCGAAGCCTGCATACGCATATAGACATACTTATATTAGACTCCTACGATATTGTTTGATCCTCTGTTCGGCTTTTCTTTTGTGAACACCGAACATAGCATCAGGGACTACTGTCTATGCGGTAATATTTTTTCCTATATTTCAAATACTTATCTCAAAGCCTGTTAGAAGGCTAGCACAGGCTTCAGTCAGTCCGCTCTTGGCGGACTGAACATTATGGACCACCGCACTCATAATAGTGCGGTGCTCTTTGTCGATGGAAGCGCTGCGAAGCGCTTCCAGCAGATTGTCCAGTGCCTTTGGATGGACAGAGGTCACCGGCACAGGTGTCTTGCCCCTTTTGGAGGGGGGCCGCCTGCCTGAGCCCGGAACCACTGGAGGTTCCGGGCGGTGTTCGGCTGAGGGCCAAACTCGGAGCCCTCGGGAGCCTTGCTCCCTCTGCTCCTGGAATCCGGAAGGTCGCCTTGAGGCGCCTCCGGGACTGTCTCCCCTCGCCCCGTTGTCTCTTGAGACAATACCTCGACGTTATCCGTAGGGCAAGGGGAGGTGGTGGTCAGAAGTGGATCGCTATCCATATCTGACGAGCCCAGGGAGCCGTCCGACGAAGATACGTCGATACGGGCTCATGGCGGTCTGCGCAATCATAATTCAGCGTTAGGAAAAGCAGTGCGACAAAGGTATGCTATGAGTTACTCTGGCATCCGAATACTTACGACTTCGCCAGGGGCTTGGCCCTGAGCGTCCACTCGTCTTCGCCTTCGGCGGCGGTGGTGGAGTAGTCCGGAAGGAGAGTCCTTCCCTTCTTGGACCCTTCGGCCCCCCGGTTGGGGTGGCCTTCCTTTTCTTGTCTTCCCCGACTGGAGGGGGAGCATCTTCATCGTCCTCCTCGTCTTCGGGGGAGGAGTGCGTCGCGGAGTTATCAGACGATGAGTCCGATAACACATGGCGTCGGGAACTCTTTTAGGTTCCCTTGGCCTTCTTGGTCTTCTCTGGCACCTTGTAAGGAGCCGGAGTCAGCATCTCCTTCAGGAGAGCGTCCGCAGTGTCTTCGGGCAGCGGGGCCGGACAGTTAATCTGCCCCGACGTCTCCACCCAGTCCTGTCAAAGGCATGGAGCTCAGACCCTGTGCATGGTTAGGCTAGGGGAAATAAATATCCTACCGGATGTATAGAACCCACCGAATGCGCTAGGCGCTTCGCGCTTAGCCTGCGGTCCTCGGTGAGAGAGGGAGGGACCTCGGCGCCCTTAAACAGCACCCTCCAGATGTCCTTGTGCGTCGTGTCGAAGAGCTCGGTCAGAGTTTGGTGCTGGGCCGGGTCAAACTCCCACAAGTTGAAATCCCGTTGTTGACACGGGAGAATCCGGTGGATGAGCATGACTTGGACTATGTTGACAAGCTTGAGCTTCTTGCTTGCCATATTCTGGATACATTTCTGGAGTCCGTCCAGCTCCACTGATGAACCCCAGGACAGGCCCTTCTCTTTCCAGGAGGTGAGCCACGTGGGGATTCTGGATCGAAACTCGGGGGTAGCCACCTAGTTGGTGTCGCGCGGCTCGGTGATGTAGAACCATGCCGATTGCCACCCCTTTATGGTCTCCACAAAGGAGCCTTCAAGCCATATAACATTGGGCATCTTGCCCACCATGGCTCTGCCGCATTCTGCTTGTTGGCCCCCCACCACCTTCGGCTTGATATTGAAGGTCTTCAGCCACAGGCCGAAGTGGGGCCAGATGCGGAGGAAAGCCTCACACACGACGATGAACACCGAAATGTTGAGAATGATGTTCAGGGCCAGATCATGGAAGTCCAGCCCGTAGTAGAACATGAGACCGCGGACGAATGGATGGAGGGGAAACCCCAGTCTGCGGAGGAAGTGGTTGAGGAAAACTACCCTCTCATGAGGTTCCGGGGTAGGAACGATCTGCCCCGCAGCGGGCAGCCGATGCGCGATATTCGCGGCTAAGTATCCGGCTCCGCGCAGCTTTTTGATATGTCCCTCCGTAACGGAGGAGGCCATCCACTTGCCTTCCGCTCCAGACATGTTTGGAGAAGGTTGAGGAGAAGGACGTGGACTTGGGCGTTGGAGCTCGAGTGCTAAAGAATGGATGAGCAAGGAGGAAGAAGGCGTGGGTAGAAAAAGGTTAAACCTTATCCCCTTATAAGGGCGGCCGAAACTATGCGCCCCCACTAGCCTGGTAAAACTCACTTATCCCCCAAGCACCGTAATTGATGGCGCGGTTGGGTTACCCACACCCGTATTGATGAGAATCCCGTAATAAGGGGGACACGATCTCTACTTTGACAAGACGTGTCAAGAAACTGCCTCGCGTTATGTGCGGGGCTGGTTAAAGGAAACGGTTCGAATAATCATCGGGCCATGGCATAATGTCATGTTGCCAAAACGTGTCAGCAGATTAGATTTGTGGAAATATTATTCTCTCTATGGTGGTATGTGGAACCTATTTTGCAGGATCGGACACTATCCTTGTATTCAAATTCTAACGTGGTGTATTCGGGGGAGGAACCCGCCTTGCAATGCCGAAGACAACATTGCGCGCCAGACTCATCGTCATTGAAGCCTGGTTCAGGGGCTACTGAGGGAGTCCTGGATTAGGGGGTCTCCGGACAGCCAGACTATATCCTTTGGCCGTACTGTTAGACTATGAAGATACAAGATTGAAGACTTCGTCTCGTGTCCGGATGGGACTCTACTTGGCGTGGAAGGCAAGCTAGGCAATACGGATATGTATATCTTCTCCTTTGTAACCGACCTTGTGTAACCCTAGCCCCCTCCGGTGTCTATATAAACCGGAGGGTTTTAGTCCATATGACAACATACAATCACACCATAGGCTAGCTTCTAGGGTTTAGCCTCTCCAATATCGTGGTAGATCAACTCTTGTAATACTCATATCATCAAGAATAAATCAAGCAGGACGTAGGGTTTTACCTCCATCAAGAGGGCCCGAACCTGGGTAAAACATCGTGTCCCCTGCCTCCTGTTACCATCCGCCTTAGACGCATAGTTCGGGACCCCCTACCCGAGATCCGCCGGTTTTGACACCGACAGTTGTAGTCAGTGAAGAATACATGCTCGCCAAAGAAGTCATCAGCCTTGAATTTTTGTTTCTTCGAGAAGGGATCCTTTGGCTTGGGGTGAGGAGTGTCAGTCAATTGCATCACAACCTTAGGGATCTCGATCTCAGGTTCCACAGGCTGAGGATTTTAAGGTCCTTCTGTAGTGGCAGCCTGGAACTTCAATTATTCATTTACATTTTCTTGAGCACTAGTGGCTGGAATTTCTTCATGAACAGATGGGGTTGCATGTGGTTCATCAGATCCCATTTGTACTTCAGTAGCTACAAGGGACTGAGGAATTTGTTGAAGCGGTGTGAACAGAGGAGAATTAGGGTGCTGACTTTCCCTAAAGTCATCATTGATCACTGGTGTAGTGCTTCCAATGTCCACATCTACTTCTTCATTCATTTCTTCAATGCCAGCCTCTTTAGCAGTGAATTGAGGCATGTGCAATGAGATGATTGGGGTTGAAGGGTTTTCATCCACTTCAATTTCTTCATCCAACTGCTCTGACGAAGCTGCAGAAGGAATGTCACCATCTAATCTGCTTGGGATCACGTATTCTTCATCAAAAGGAACAAGGTCCTTTGATGGCATGGATGAGACATGAACAACATCAATTGGATTGTCATAGGAACTTGTCAGTGGCTTCATTTTCTTTGGAGCTGAAGAATTTGATGCAGTTGATGCCTTCCTTTTCTTCACAGCTACACGCTTTACAGCCTCGGTCTTCTTCGCATCTGATGCAGATGGAAGGATCGGAGTTGGTGTAGGCGCAGGAGGAGCAGAGGAATTTGGTTGAATTTCTTCACGCGCAACTGATGCAGTTGCCCTGACTTCTTCATTTTCTTCAGGCACAACACTAGTGGTTGCCCTGTAAATTTCTTCAGCGGCTGGAATGCAGTCATCAGCCCTGGAATTAGCATTTTCTTCAGCAGCCTGAGTGTCATCAGCGGTGCTGATATTTTCTTCAGTAGGCTAAGTAGATGCAGTAGCTTGAGGAATTTCTTGTTGCGATTGGGCAGCAATAGTGGAGGTGAAGTTCTCAGCGAGTCTCACAAAACGAACCTTGGCTCCCAGCCAATCAGCATGGTATGCATCAAATTCATCACTGAGTTTCTTAATCTCAGACTGCATATTAACGAGTTCTTCAGTTGTCATAGAGACAATGTTTTTCTTCAGGAAGCGCTCCTTTTTGTACTGCGCTTTCTTGATTTGCCTGGCCTTCTCAAATTTCCATTTCTCTTCTTGAATGAAGTGAGTCAACATATGACTTTGGCCAGGAGTCAACTTGAAATCAGGCATGGGAGTGTTGGGGTCCTTGTGCCAGAGATCAATGTAATCAAGGATCAACTTTGGATCCAAAAGCAGATGCACACTTGTGCCTGTGGCTTTAGCGGCCCTGACTTGTCTGTCCCTAATGATTTCAGAAAGTTCTTCATCATCAGCTTCGTCTTCATCAGATGGTACTTAAAAAAGTGACCTGCTTCTTTTGAGGACTTGGTCGAGAACCTCGTCCAGCAGTTGCCTTGGTCTTCAATAGTGGGACCAATTGAAGAATGCAGTGGTGTTGAGGAACTAGCAGATGCTCCTGAGGCAATAGAGATGCATGATGTCGTTTGGCACGTGGTGAGATGCACAGGTGCTGAGGATTTGGTCAGAGCAGCTGAGTACTTTGAAGGAGCAGGTGAGGGTTGAGGAATTTGCCGTGAGGGCTTTGAAGAAACTGGCTGTGAGGGCATAGCTGAGGCACTTGGCCGAGAGGGCATTTGAGTAGAAGCACTTGGCTTATGAGCCGGCTTCTTTGGCATAGCCTTCTTGGGCTTACTTGCAGAGGCCTCAGCAGTGGCAGCAGTAGCAACAGAGTCTTCATTGAATTTCCTTACTGCTTCCTTAGCAACTCTGGCAAGCTTGGCCTGGCGCTTGGCCCATTCATCAGGATAATCCTCACCATGCTTGAGGCTGGTGGGATCAGCTACTTGGCCAGGTGCCAACGAAGTTCTTGGGCATGGAGGATGAAGAACGAATTTCTTCATATATTTGGGAGTGACATATCTGCATTCCCTCCATTCCCATGCCCATCTCCTCTCTATTCTTTAGATGCGCACTTTGCGCTCATTCTTGGTTTCCTTTCCATGAGTGACCTCATCAGGGGTGCAATAATCCTTGTATATGTCCTCAGGGATTTCAAATGCAGTGTTGACTTCCAGCCTCTTTCCTCCCTTCTAAGGTTTCTTGCCATCTGCCATTTTCTTCAGCTGAGGGTTTTTAACAATTGAGTTCTCTAAAGAGGTATGCAAATTTTCTTCGAGGAACGCTGCAAATGAGTTAAGTTTATGAGAACCTAATGATTCAGCAGCGGACATGAGTACCTGTGAATAGAGTATAGGTGCAAAGAATTTGGAGAGGTCATATGCGTTCTTAGAAGTTTTTTGCAAAAAAAAGAACAAGTTTGAGGAAATTGACCAGATGAGTTTTGAAGAATTTCACTAAGCATTCTTTGACTTAGGTTCCAAAGTTGTACATATTTGGAAATCCACACAATTGAGGAATCTTGAAGAAAAATGTTGCTTAGAGAAACAGATCAAGAACAGATGATATGTGAGGTATTTAGTGTGTGAAGAGTTGAGGAATAAACACCTTTTGAAGATTTGAAGAAAACATCAGAATCAACAAGGGCAGTAAAAGTAACTTTTAATTACCGTTGATGAAGAACACGACGAACTAGGAAGTGTAGATTTGAAGCTTGTCGGTTCAGATCTTCCACGCCCTAACTTGGCTGAGGAAGATAGCTACGGTGGCGGCGGAGTGAAGAAATCCGCCTCCGGCGTGAGTACAGCGGCGACGAGGTCGAGGCAGTGAAGCTCTTCCTCACCGACGACGATGGAGGTAGCGGCAGCGCTAGGGTTGGGAAGCTTGAGAGAGGGAGTGAGATCGAGCAGAGTAAAAGTGAAGTGAGGAAGGGAGAGGAGTATTTATAGCCGAAGTGAAAAAACCGCTCGCTCGAGGAAATAGGACGAACATGCCCCTGACCTTTCTCATTCGCTTGACATGTGTCACCCACGTATAGAGAGGTGACGATCGTGTGTTATCGTGGGTGAATAGATAAACATCGCATAGAATGCAGAACGGTTTGAGCGGCAAAGCTCAAAATTTTGATAAGATAGGTTTTAAAGTCCCGTTCGCAATTTCTTCAGCTGACAAGAACACAGTGAAGATTTTGAACGAGATTCAAATAGAACACACATGAAGTATTTGTGAATAGACTGGGTTGATTTTAGCATAGAGGGGGGAGGGTCCGATCACATTCACTTAGCAGAACAAACAACTTGAAGAAATAGCAATAAGTGAATGATGTAGAGGCCATAAACTCACACACACACAAACACACACACACACACATATATATAGCCAATGAAGAAAAACGGCGGAAATGGTGAAGACAATGCAAGTTGAAAAACAACTAAGGAATTTCAAAGAACTAAGGAAAAACTCAATTGAAGATTTTCAACATTTTGTGGTGGCGTGACCCACCGTATAAGAATGATGATTTCAGACACCGCGTACAATTGTCGTAGGGTTCTGAGAATCAAATTCTTCGTTAATTTCTTCACACTTAGAGTGTTATTCTTCATTGATTGAATAAAAACGTTTCTTCATGTGTTGCACATCTAAGTCATCAATTTTGCATAAGTGTTAGGATGAGTGTACTTTTCAAAGAACATTCGAAGATTCTAGGATATTTTGCTCACATCGTAACTTGCTAAATCTCTTCTCATCCAAGGGCTTAGTGAAGATATCGGCTGGCTGTTCTTCAGTCTTCACATGCTCAATAGAGATGTTGCCCTTCAACACATGATCGCAAAGAAAATGATGACGAATCTAAATGTGCTTTTGTCTTCGAGTGCTGAACTGGGTTATGAGCAATCTTGATGGCACTCTCATTGTCACAATAGAGTGGCACATTCTTCACGTTGACGCCATAGTCCTTGAGTGTTTGCTTCATCCATAGTAGTTGAGCACAGCAAGAACCAGTAGCAATGTACTCAGCTTCAGAAGTAGGTAGTGATACGCAGTTCTGTTTCTTCGAGGACCAACAAACCAAAGATCGTCCGAGGAAATGGCATGTGCCAGATGTTGACTTGCGGTCCACATGATCACCAGCATAGTTAGAGTCTGAAAATCCAATGAGGTCAAAAGCTGAGCCCTTGGGGTACCACAATCCAAGTGTTGGTGTGTGAGCTAGATATCGAATAATATGCTGCACAACCATATGGTGTGATTCCTTCGGTGTAGCTTGAAATCGGGCACACATGCAAACACTAAGCATAATATCTGGCCTAGATGCACATAAGTACAATAAAGAACCAACCATGGAGAGGTATACCTTTTGATCGAAGTCAATACCATTTTCATCAGTGCATAGATGACCATTTGTGGGCATAGGGATTTTGACTCCTTTGCAATCTTGCATGCCGAATTTCCTCAATACGTCCTTGAGGTATTTCTCCTGAGATATGAATATGCCATTGCGCTGTTGACGAATCTGAAGACCTAAGAAGAATTTCAATTCTCCCATCATAGACATTTGATATTCTTCACTCATCATATAGGCAAATTCATCACTATAACGTTGGTCAGTACAGCCTTGATATCATCAACATAAATTTGGCACACAAACAATTCACCATCAGAAGATTTAGTGAAAAGAGTTGGGTCAAGTGAACTGGGTTTGAAGCCTTTCTTCATGAGGAATTCCTTCAAAGTATCATACCACGCCCGTGGGGCCTGCTTAAGGCCATAGAGGGCCTTATTGAGTCTGAAGACTTTGTCAGGATGCTTTGGATCTTCAAAACCTGGGGGTTGAGCAACATATACTTCTTCCACAAGCTTACCGTTGAGGAATGCACTATTCACATCCATTTTACATAAGATGATATCATGATGGTTAGCATAAGAAAGTAATATGCGAATAGCCTAAAGTCTAGCAACATGTGCAAAAGTTTCATCGAAATCAATTCCTTCAACCCATGTGTAGCCTTGAGCTACAAGCCATGCCTTATTCCTCACCACAAGGCCATTTTCATCTTGCTTGTTGCGGTAGATCCACTTTGTGCCGATGATATTGTGCTTGCGATGATCTGGACGTTTGACCGGTTCCCAGACGTTATTGTGCTCGAATTGATGTAATTCCTCTTGCATATCTTGAATCCACTCAGGCTCCAGAAATGCTTCATCTACCTTAGTGGGCTCTGTGATAGAGACGAAAGCAAAGTGCCCACAAAAGTTAGATAAATATGAAGCTCTTGAGCATGTGAGAGGACCTGGAATCTTGATGCCACTGATGATTTTCTCAATTTGCACTTCATTTGCAATGCGAGGATGAGCGGGTTGACGTTGAGGAATTTGATCAGCATTTTCTTTAGCACCATTTTCCTCAGGTGTATCAGCATGACGTTCCTCATGTTCTGGAATGACTTTTTCAGTAGATTCTTCAGTAGGAATGACATCCTCAGTAGCCTTGAACTTAATAGATTCCTTATGAGGTATTTCATCTGCCACAGGAGGTAGGTGCTCTCTCCGCGAGCCATTAGTTTCATCGAACCTCACATCTACAGTTTCAACAACCTTGTGATGACAGGTGTTGAAGACTCTGTAGGTGTGCGAGTCCTTACCATAACCGAGCATAAAACCTTCATGTGCTTTCGGTGCAAATTTAGAACTGTGATGAGGATCTCTAATCCAACATTTAGCACCGAAGACTTTGGAATAACTCACATTGGGTTTCTTGTCAATAAGGAGTTCATATGCGGTCTTCTTTAAGAATTTGTGAAGATATACCCTGTTGATGATGTGGCACGCAGTATCAATTGGCTCAGTCCAAAAGCGAGGAGGCGTCTTGCACTCATCAATCATAGTGCGGGCCATGTCAACAAGAGTCCTGTTCTTGCACTCCACGACGCCATTTTGCTGAGGAGTATAAGGAGCAGATAACTCATGAGTAATACCGAGTTCATCAAGATAGTCATCAAGACCAGTGTTCTTGAACTCATTTCCATTATCACTTCTGATGTGCTTGATCTTCACACCAAAGTTGGTTGAAGCCCTCGATGAAAATCGTTTGAAAACTTCCTGCAGTTCAGTTTTGTAAGTGATGATATGGACCCATGTATATAGAGAATAATCATCAACAATGACAAAGCCATATAAGGATGCAACATTAGTAAATGTGGCATAGTGAGTAGGCCAAACAGATCCATGTGAAGTAATTCAAATGGTCGAGAAGTAGTCATGATAGTCTTCGTTGGATGCTTGTCCTTGGTCATCTTTCCAACTTCACAAGCTCCGCACAAGTGATCCTTGAGGAATTTGACATTTTCAATGCCAATGACATGCTTCTTCTTCGCGAGCGTGTGCAAATTCCTCATGCCAGCACGACCAAGTCGACGATGCCATAGCCAGTCTTCTGAAGCTTTTGCAAGTAGACATGTAGCAGGCCGTGGTCCTGTAGAGAAATCAACAATATACAAATCTCCTCTCCTAAAGCCTTCGAAGACTTTGGAATTGTCAGCTTCCATGATCACAACACAATGATACTTCCCAAAGACAACAACCATATCAAGATCACAAAGCATTGAGACAGACATGAGGTTGAACCCTAAGGACTCGACAAGCATGACTTTGTCCATGTGTTGATCCGTTGATATTGCAACCTTACCTAGACCCAATACCTTACTTTTGCCTTTGTCAGCATAGGTGATATGCTTCAGATGTGATGGAGATAAAGCAAAGTCCATCAATAAGCTCCTGTCACCAGTCATTTGATTTGTACATCCACTATCGAGGACCCACTCGGTGGCTTTGGGTTGATCATCCTGTAGATGAATTAGTGCAACCTACGAACTCATATACTTTAGCAGTGAAGAATATGGTATCAATTTCATCAAGCAATAGAACAGATAAAGCAGTATGAGAACGTGAGAAATGAAAATTCATTTCTTCATGACTAGCTTGCGTCCTTTCAAGCAAATTCTACAGACGATTAAGTTTGTCTGGAGACCTGACCCTGCATAAGAGGTTAGTTCTTTTTCTTCACCACCCACATCTGAAGGGGTGGCAAAGAGTTCATCATTCTGCGGGCCCCATAAGAGAAAGGTGGCATAGATGCCAATCCACTTCGTTTCACATAAGAGGAGTTAGGGTAAGCATAAGAATAAGAAGAGAAATTCTTCGAGGACTTATGAACATAATGATTTGAAGAATAATGCACGTATCCATAATCCTTAGATCTTCCCTGTGAAACAGACGGTTTAGCACGATGAGGTTCATATGAGGACTTTGATCCTTTTGAGGAATTTGATCCATGTGAGGAGTTTGGTCCGTATGTGGACTTGGATCCATATGAAGAATTTGGTCCATATGAAGAATTTGATCTGGGGTTCCTATTCTGCACAGGTGGTGTCATGATGACATTCACCTGAATATTTTCAAGGCACCTTTTGGGAACCCAGATTTTCTTCATAGGAGGACCGTTCCTGCAGTTAGTGCCAACATATCTAGCAAATACTTCACCATTCTGATTTTTGAAAAGTTTATAGTTGGAGTCAATTGACTCATCAGAAGAATATGAAGATTAACATGTAAAGCCAGATAAGTAGATGGATCCTATCGTGGAATTTTCATGGCAGATGTCCTAGTGAAAGGACTTAGTCGTGGAGCCATCGCAACTAGGAAGCTTAAAGGGGTTAATCGGGACAAAGGACACGAGAGGTTTATACTGGTTCTGCCCCTTGCGGTGAAGGTAAAGCCAAGTCTAGTTGTTGTGGTATTGTTAGGTTTCGATGACCAAGGAGCGAAATATGCTAGCTTGGCTCTCGATCTGTTGTTTCTTGCCCTAAGCCGCCGCTGGGTCGTCTCCTTATATACACGGGTTGACGCCTGGCAGCCTACAGAGTCCCGGCCGGCTCATACAACGTGTCCGGCTCGGTGACTTCTTTTACATGCCTTACTTTACAAGTCTTACTCATACATGGCGGTTTACAATTATGGGCTTTAAGCCGCCTCTGGGCTTGGGCCTGCTACAAGTATTATAATGAACCGTCGCCTTGCATACTCGTCGGGCTTCTTTGAGTAATCCGCCATTAAGATTGACCCGACCCCTCCTGGGCGGGTCATACCTGGTAGTTATATCCCCAACATTAGGCCCCGGGTTGATTTGAACTTTGTTCTTGTCAATCTCTAACACTTAGACGAAATCCATATTCCGCTGTTTGTAAAAGCTCTGTGACCCGCCATGACGTCATCTTCAGAAAATTTGGAAATCTGCCTTGACGTCATCTTTAACGGATCCTTATCTTTAAATATTTTCCGAGAATCGAGGCATCCATTTAGCTGGATAATCATTACTCCCTCCGTTCCTTGATATAAGGTGTATAGATTTTTGAGGAAAAGTCCAAAATATAAGGTGTATTGCGTTACACCACTCGTTTGGATAATTTTTAAGGGATTTGATTACATTTCCTTATATAGTGCAAGCTCCTCTATTTTTTCATGTCAATTAATCAGGTGTAATCTCGCCCAAAACTTGTGTAATGTTCCCTCAATATGCGTTCTTTAATTTCTGTGCCAAAAACTATACACCCTATATTTAGGAACGGAGGGAGTACTTTGGTATTCCTCGATTTTCGCACCTGCCCATTCACCTATCTCCTTATAAATAGGCATGGCTGGTCCTTCTTCTTTCTTCTTCTTCCTTCTCTCGCCATCTCTCTGCCTCTCGAGCTCCTCCGCCGCCGCAACGCTCACTGTCGTCCTCAACGTTGGCCGCTGCATCACCTGAGCTCGTCCAGAAAAACGATGGCGATCCTCCGCAGTAGCTCTGCATCCGTAAGCTTTTGCTTTTTCACCCCTTAGATCTGCATTAGGGTTTGTGAGTTTTCTTTCTTGTTATCTTCGCTGTTCGTCGTAGATTCCTTGCAACTTCTCCACCGCACCCTCTTTTGATCTAAAAGAAGTGTAGAACCTATGCAGTAGTTGTTTTACATCCATTTTAGATGCTAGCAGATCCCTTTCTCTTGTACAAATGCCTCTTTAGAGCTGACGAACTCCTCTGCGCTGGTTTTTTAGGTCTAAATTTATTTTTCTTTACTAAAACATCTTGATCCAGAATAATAGCAATAGCTTGTGAAACTTGTTTGTCTCAACACTTAGCCAATTCTGTTTCTGGCAACCTTCGAATATCTTTAGTCATGGCGTCTTATCACGCCGGCTCACTTTTCCTTTATATGTCATTAGCCCTTACTTAAGCCGCCATTACTCATCTGTACTATCATCATTTAACCTGTAATTCCACCAATAATTTGAACCGACACATTACTTTCTTTTTAGTTTGTCCTTTTTTCATTATGCCGTCAAAAGCGCCAACGGTCTGCAACTGGGTTCCTTCCGCAGTCACTGAGGACACCTTGAAAGATTTTGTCACGATCGGATATTTGTCGGCGAAGACTATTATGTCCTATCGCGCTCCTAACCCGGCCGAAGAACGGCCTCAGCCCAAATATGGTGAAGTTATCGTTTTTACTGACCACATGAATCGGGGGTTTTCACCACCTGACTCAAAGTTCTTCAGAGACATTCTGCATTTTTTCAAGCTTCATCCACAAGATCTTGGACCCAACTCCATATCCAATATCTACAATTTTCAAGTTCTCTGTGAGGTATATCTTCAAGAAGAACCGACTGTGGAGCTCTTCAGAGAGTACTTTTATTTGAACCGCCAGAATGAATGCACCAACGTCCCTAGCTTGGAACTTGGCGGAATCTCGATTCAGCGCCGACAGGGTGCTGTCTTTCCTTTAGTAGTCTTACCAAGCAATCCCAAAGATTGGAACCAAACTTGGTTCTATTGCCAAGACACGTTGCCAGCTGATGAAAAACCACTGCCGGGTTATCGCGCGGAGCATCTTGATTCTAAGTTTGTGCTCCCTGAAAAGCTTACCGCTGCTGAACGCAAGAAGCTTATCCCATCTATCAAAAGGATTCAAGCCTTATTGGGAGATGGCTTAACTGGAGTTGATCTGATCCGTTGCTGGATCGCATGGCGGGTCATACCTCTAAGCCGCCGATCCAAGTTGATGTATAAATATGGCGGAGGCCCAAATGACTCTCTGCATCATAGTTCTGTACAACTAGTTGAAGAGGACATTGTTGCAATCTAAACCATCCTCGTGAACAGAAAATACAAGGACTGCAGTAAGGTTGGATTAAATCCTTTCTGCAAACTTAACCCGGCACCAGAGGTGAACCACCTTGACCTCCTTTTTTCTTTAGTAGTTAACTACTTGCATGACTTTTAACCTGTTATTTGCCTATAGGCCAAATCTGACTTCTGGAAGGCCAAATATGATCATGAAGCCGCCAAGAAGGTTAGAGCCGCTGCCATAGCCGCCAGGAAGACAACCCGGAAGTCCAAGAAGAAAAAGACTGCTTCTGATAAATTCCAGCTGGATGATGTTTCTGAGTAGGAGGTAGCCCTCGACTCCCTTGGACTGTTTTTAACAACCTTATTGACACTGACTATTACCAGGATGACACGGGGGCCAACCAGGCAGCAGAAGAGGTAACTATTTCCTCTGACTCAGAACCTTTGCCAAGACCGAAACCTTGACTAGTAACCCGGAAAGTATGGTTTTCACACCCTTTGGCTTATTTGGATCCTCATTTTCTTTTGAAAAAGCAACAACATGAGAGCCGTCATCAGCCCGGACTAATGACGACGATGAACTGCCCTCCGGCTTACAAAAAACTCCTCGAAATCGCTAGAATGAGGTTTCTATCACCTTTGTCTTTTGCTTTTATCAATGAATCTATTTCCTTACTCTCTTAACTTTATTTTACTTTTGCAGGAGGTTTCTCACTCTTCTGGCGACTCATCACAAACTCAATTTCTGGCTTTCAAGACTGCCCCTGTGTAAGGAAAATCATCTTTCTTTTGCATCTTTAAAACTGCATCATTATACTAACTGTCTCATAAAATCTTTCTTAGCAGTCAAGCAAAGTCCAAGAAAGCCAAGGTGACTAAACCGGCAGAACACCCGAAAGATCCTGCACCTGAACCCGCAATACCAACTCCTCCTGAACAATTTGAAGCGCCAGAAGATCCGGCTGTCAATGTTCAATCGGACCCTCCAGAGCCGTCAGTTGATGAGACCATTCTTAATCCATCTACCACTGAGCCATCTAGCTCAGCCAACCCACCGACGACTTCTGACAATGATGTCTTAATTACTGGTAGTTGATTCGTTGAGCCGGGAAACCCAATTGTACTGGCCCGGCACTCTGCTAAGCAAGAGGCTTTAAAGAGGCAGAATGTGCAGTTTGACGTCTCTCATTACGCTCACCTGAATGTTAGTGACATGCTGTCTGGATACCTCAGTCATGTGCATTCCAGCCGTGACTCGGAAATTCAGATGGTCAAGCAACTGCAGCTGAAATATGAGGTACGTTCGCCGGCTTTCACTAGCTTATATATGCTCTACCAGCCCCGAAGTCTCCGGATTATGATGAACCTGAATGATCTATAGACTTGTGATATAGGTTGATGCTCTGTCTTATATTTTCCTTAAGTCCAGCATAAATTTCACCTGTAGTCCCCAAGGGCCGGCTCAATTTATCACGAATGAGCTGGTACTTAACTTCATAACTGTCTTGAATCAGTCCAAACAAATAGTGTGATCTGACTCAACATGAACAAACTTTCTTAATATCATGCATTAGCCCCCAAGTGCCAAGCATTGTTACTTGTAGAACACTTGGGACTTTAATCATAGAAGAGCCATTTCGCATTTAAAAAATTGCTTTGGCAGACATTAGCCCCCAAGTGCCGAGTGGTGTTGCGTTGTAAAGCACTTGGGACTTTAATCATGATAACCTTTATTGAAATACATTTTAACACACCTGTGCATGTTTGTAGACCGCCTTAACTGAATTGGGATCTCAATTGACTGATGCAAAGACCCGGCTGGCGGATCAAGAGGGGGAGATAAGGAACGCTGACTCCAAACTCCAGTTGAGCCTCTTTGAAGCTGAAAAACTGAAGACCAGTTTTGATGCGGAGAAGAAATCTTGGGCCGATGAGAAAACCTTGCTGACATAGCATGCTGAGACAGCGGAGGCGGCTCTCAAGGAGGTTACCACAGAGCTCACCGGCTTAAAAAACCGTGTGTCGCAGATGGTCTCCGCAATCTTTGGTGAGTCATTTGCCTTAGTTACTTACACTCTATTTTTGCCAGAAGTATAAGCCGCCTTCTTAACCTTTTAAAACACCCGTAGGTCCCTGGAGCAACAATCTGAGCCAAAACAGTTTAATAAAACTCAAGGCGGTTTACACCCTGGTGGAGTAGCTGTACACTGGAGCTCAACGGGTTGAGCGCTTGCCATTATATCCCCAACCAACCAAGGACCAAACCTCTTAAGTGACGTCTTGAAGAAATTGTCAATCTTACCTGCCAGATTCCAAGAAGTCAAGCGGTCTTGCCCAAGAGCCGGAGCCCTAACCGCACTGAGCCGTTCCAAAGCCTGGGTGCTAGAACTCAACCCGACGGATGTAGCCAAGGGGTATCCCCCCTTGAAAGAAGATGGGACTCCGATTGATCAAGACGATTTTGTTGCTTGTGTGAGGGGAGTTCGTCCTCATGCTACCATCCTTGGTGAGGAAACAACATTGATAAATATCAGCCGGGTTTTGATGTTGAAAATAAGAAGATGGCAACTCCCTCATATAAAGTGACAGATCTTATCCCGCCGGTTCACCAACACACTTTTGCCCTAGAAATTGACCCGGCTGGTTTAATTGACGATGAAGCTGAGTTCATTGCTCTGGATGGCTTTGATTGGTCCAAACCCAGCTTCCAACCAGTAGAGGGAGGTGAACCGGCGAGGGAGGAGTCATAATCGTCTGAATAATCCGGCTTTTAGTTGAGAAAAAACAGTTTTAACCTTTTTGGGCTCTCAATGCCATGTAATAGGTTAGCTTGAAAACTGCCTATTTGCCTATGCCGTCGTGCATAGTATGTTGCATATGACTGTTTTACCCGTCAGGTCAATATATGCATTATATCCTTTATCACATATGCAGTGTTAGGGTGTTCCTGTATGCAAAAGATGAAAAAACGGTCCTGGCGGTTTATCGTTGGACGGGTCAAAACACCTGATACATAACTATGAAAACATCATAGTGGAATAATCATGACCAGATGTAAAGATAAACAAGGCTAAAAAATAATTTGATTAACGAAAAAACATAGATAAATATGTTTTATGAATGACAATGTCATACCCGTGTTCTTTGATTCTGAATTGCCGGCTTATATGACCCGGACAATAAGGTTAACAACCCAATCTTTGTAGAAGTTAATACCTCCATATGTTTAATGATTGTCATACCTTGGAAACTCATTGTCCAATAACCGAGCCGGTTTAAATTGAAACCATACTTACAGTTAGATTTGAGACAAAAAAACCCAGTAAAACAAAATAGTATGTTTCAAACGATGTAAATCAAGCGTTAAGAATAATTTGGAGGCTTCTGATTCGAATACGATCAGTAAACCAGACCAAAGGGGTTAAGCTAGGTATACGATCATGTAGCCCCAGTGGCTTTGGCATTGCACCGATCAAGAGGGTACCGACAGCTATGTTCTCTTTGGTTCGAATACGACCTATGTTTGAACAGGAAGCCCCCAAATGACCTTGAGAGGTTTTTAACGACCCTGATTCGAATATGATCCAAGTCGGACCCAAAAGGGGTTAAGCTATGATTCAGATACGATCAAGAAGCCCCCTAGTGAGTTTGGCTTTGTGCCGATCAAGAGGGTTATGACAGCTATGTTCTCTTTGGTTCGAATACGACCTATGTTTGAACAGGAAGCCCCCTGGTGACCATGAGGTTTAACGTCTAGATTCGAATACGATCATGAGCCGGACCAAAAGGGTTAAGCTAGATTCGAATACGATCAGCCCCCTACTGGTCGTTTGGATAATTATAATAATAAAGATATATGATCAAAAAAGGACAGAGGTCCTGCTTTATTATTTATCATAATATATACAACGTCAAAGTATGTATATTAGGAGAGCCGGTGGCTCAAGTGTAGTAAGGCCGAAGATGAGCAATATTCCACGGCCGGCGGGTCTCCTCCTCCGACTTACGTGAGTCTTGGTGCTCTCGAACATCGATAAGGTAATATGACCCGTTGTTTAAGTTTTTGCTGACCACAAAGGGTCCTTCCCAAGGTGGGGATAGCTTGTGTGCATCAGACTGATCCTGGATGAGCCGGAGCACCAGATCACCTTCTTGAAAGGTTCTGGACTTAACCCGACGGCTGTGATAACGGCGCAGGTCCTGTTGGTAAATTGCTAATCGGGCCGCTGCTAAGTCCCACTCCTCATCTAATAAGTCAAGCGCATCCTGCCGCGCTTGTTCGTTATCAGCTTCAACGTAAGCCGCCACGCGGGGTGAGTCATGACGGATGTCGCTAGGAAGAACTGCCTCTGCTCCGTACACCATGAAGAAGGGCGTAGACCTGTTGGGGTAGTATTGATACTCCATATCACAGAGGGTAATTCTTCCACCGAACAACCCAGCGTCCGTTGTAAAGGGACCATAAGCCGGGGTTTTAGACCTTTCAAGATTTCCTGATTGGCTCTTTCAGCTTGACCATTGGATTGGGGGTGAGCTACTGATGAAACATCAAGCCGGATATGCTCCCGTTGACTGAATTCTTCCAAGTCTCCTTGGGACAAATTAGTGCCATTGTTAGTGATAATGCTATGTGGAAAGCCAAAACGAAAGATCACCTTCTTCATGAATTGAACCGCCGTGGCCACATCACACTTATTGACCGGCTCTGCCTCAACCCATTTTGTGAACTTGTCCACTGCCACCAAAAGGTGCATCTTCTTATCTTTAAACCTTTTGAAAGGTCCAACCATGTCGAGCCCCCAGACTGCAAACAGCCAAGTGATTGGAATCATCCGCAGTTCTTGAGCCGGCATGTGCGCTCGTCGTGCAAATTTTTGACACGCATTGCACCTACTGACCAGATCCTCCGCATCAGTGTGAGCCGTTAGCCAGTAGAAACCATGATGAAAAGCTTTGGCCACAAGAGACGTTGAACCGGCATGATGGCCACAATCTCCTTCATGGATCTCACGAAGAATTTCTTGACCTTCTTCAGGAGAGACACAACGTTGAAACGCCTCGGTGACGCTGCGATGATACAACTCACCATTGGAAATCGTCATTGATTTAGACCGCCGGGTTATCTGTATAGCCAAGATCTCATCCTCTGGCAACTCACCCGGGTCATATAAGCCAAATACGGTACTGTCCTATCTGGAATGACATGAAGAGCCGCCACCAACTGTGCCTCTGGGTCTGGAACGACTAAATCTTCCTCTGCAGGCAACTTGATAGAAGGGTTATGCAGAACATCCAGAAAAGTGTTAGGTGGCACCGGCTTACGCTGAGATCCCAACCGGCTTAAAGCATCGGCCGCTTCGTTTCTTCTACGGTTAATGTGCTCCACATGATAACCCTTGAAGTGTCTAGCAACAGCGTCAGCCTCCCGACGATAAGCCGCCATGAGAGGGTCCTTGGAGTCCCACTTGCATGATACCTGCCGAGCCACCAAATCTGAGTTGCCAAGGCACCGTACCCGGCTTAAACTCATCTCTTGAGCCATTCGAAGACCATGGAGTAAGGCCTCATACTCTACTGCATTGTTAGTACAAGGATACATCAATCACAACACATAACAAAACTTGTCACCTCGAGGAGAAGTTAAAACAACTCCAGCCCCCGAGCCTTCCAACTGTCTGGACCCATCGAAATGAATCGTCCAATATGTGTTGTCTGGCTTCTCCTCAGTTATCTGCAACTCCGTCCAATCGTTAATGAAGTCCACCAGTGCTTGAGACTTAATGGCAGTACGTGGCACATACTTTAAATTATGCGACGCAAGCTCAATGGCCCACTTGGCGACTCGTCCTGTGGCTTCTCTATTTTGAATAATATCTCCCAAAGGAGCAGAGCTAACCACAATGATAGGATGACCCTGAAAGTAATGGTTAAGCTTCCGGCTTGCCATGAACACCCCATAAACAAGCTTATGCCAATGTGAATATCTTTGATTGGATTCAATGAGCACCTCACTTACGTAGTAAACCGGCCGTTGAACCGGATGTTCCTTGCCAGCCTCCTTGTACTCCACAACAATGGCCACACTAACGGCCCATGAATTAGCAGCCACATATAACTACAGCGGCTCCTTCTCAACGGGGGCAGCAAGAACCGGGGGCTCAGCAAGCTATCTTTTCAGATCTTCAAAGGCGGAGTTAGAAGCGTCACTCCACACAAAGTCATCCGTCTTTTTCGTCATTTGATACAACGACATAGCCTTCTCACCCAACCAGCTTATGAACCGGCTCAAAGTTGCGACACGACCTGCCAGCCGCTGAACGTCATTGATGCACGCCGGTTTAGCCAAAGATGTAATTGCCTTAATTTTTTCCGGGTTAGCCTCAATGCCTCTGTTAGACACTAAAAAGCCCAAAAGCTTGCGAGTTGGGACTCCAAAAACGCACTTGGTCGGGTTAAGCATCATCTTGTAGACCCGAAGGTTATCAAAGGTTTCCTTCAGATTAGCTACCAAGGTTTCCTTGTCTCTGGATTTCACCACTATATCGTCTACGTAAACATGAACATTACGCCCAATCTGTTTATGAAGGCAATTCTGTACACACAGCTGAGAAGTCACCTAGGCACTCTTAAGCCCAAAAGGCATAGACACATAGCAGAAGGCTCCAAACGGAGTAATAAAAGTCGTCTTCTCCTGGTCCTTAATTGCCATTTTGATCTGATGATAGCCAGAATAAGCATGCAAAAAGCTCAAACGCTCACAACCCACCATAGCATCAATGATTTGATCAATACGAGGGAGAGCAAAAGGATCAGCCGGACAAGCTTTGTTTAAATCTATGTAATCCACACACATACGCCAAGTGCCATTCTTTCTTAGCACAAGCACCGGGTTAGGCAACCACTCTGGGTGAAAAACTTCAACAATAAACCCGGCCGCCAAGAGCCGGGCCACCTATTCTCCAATAGCCTTGCGCCTTTCCTCATTGAACAGACGAAGAAACTGCCTGACTGGCTTAAACTTGGGATCAATATTGAGAGTGTGCTCAGCGAGTTCTCTCGGTACACCCGGCATGTCCGTAGGTTCCCATGCAAAGATGTCCCGGTTCTCACGGATGAACTAGATGAGCGCGCTTTCCTATTTGGGATCCAAGTTAGCACTGATAATGAATTGTTTGGATGAGTCACCAGGCACAAAATCAATCATCTTGGTATCGTCAGCTGACTTAAAGTTCAGCGCCGGCTCATGCTCCGTGGTTGGCTTTTTCAAAGACGTCATGTCCGTCGGGTCAACATTATCCTTAGAGAACTTCAATTCCTCTGTTGCACAAATAGACTCGGTGTAAGCAGCATCACCTTCTTCACATTCCAAGGCTATCTTCCGGCTTCCATGCACTGTGATGGTGCCCTTATAACCCAGTATTTTGAGTTGCAGATAAACATAACACGACCGTGCCATGAACTTAGCATAAGCCGGCCGTCCAAACAGAGTGTGATACGGGCTTTTGATTTTAACCACTTAAAAAGTTAACTTCTCAGACCTAGAATCATACTCATCTCCAAAGGCTACTTCCAGCTCAATCTTACCAGCTAGGTATGCCGACTTACCAGGCACAACTCCATGAAAAACGGCATTGGACGTCTTAAGACTTTTGTCAGTCAACCCCATGCGACAGAACGTCTCATAATAGAGGATGTTGATGCTACTGCCTACGTCCATGAGAACTTTAGTGAATTTATATCCACCAACCTGAGGCGCCACCACCAAAGCCAGATGGCCCGGATTATCAACCCGGGGAGGGTGGTCTTCCCTACTCCATACGATAGGCTGCTTAGACCATCTCAAATAACGTGGAACCGCCGGTTCAACACCATTCACAGCCCTCTTATGAAGTTTCTGGTCCCTTTTGCACAAACTGGTGGTGAATACGTGATACTGCCCACTGTTCAACTGCTTTGGGTTACTCTGATACCCGGACTACTGTTGCTGCTAATTACCATGGCTGGATTGCTGATTATAGCCGCCCTAACTGCCTTGAGGGCCCTGGCCATGAAAACCGCCACCGCCTGAGCCGCCGCTAGGTCCATGGTTCCCATCAAACATGTTGGAATTCTTAAAAGCCTTCATGATCGTACAGTCTTTCCATAGATGGGTAGCTGGCTTCTCCCGGGTGTCGTGCCTTGGACAAGGTACATTTAGCAGCTGCTCGGCGGTGGGACCTGACCTGCCTGACCGAGGAGGTGGTCTCCCCTTACGCCGCTGATTTTTGCCATGTGTATTGGCGTTAGCTACAAACTCCAGACTACCGCCAGCCTTACGTTTGTAACCTCCTTGATTCGCCGGGTTGTGCTGGTGACATTTGCCGTTGCCGTTCTTCTTCACCTTCCCTGTCTTCTCTTCTTCAGACGTGGGATCCTTGGTACTGTCAGAATCGGCGTACTTGACCAAAGCCGCCATCAGCTGGCCCATGTCATTATAATCATGCTTGAGCCACCCCAGCTTCTGTTTCAAAGGTTCAAAACGACATTTTTTCTCCAACATTAAGACCGCGGAGTCGGCATCCATCTTATCAGATGAATGTATCATTTCCTTGACCCGACGCACCCAATGGGTCGTGGATTAACCTTCCTCTTGTTTACAGTTAGTCAAGTCCATGATCGACATGGGTTGCTTACAAGTATCTTTGAAGTTCTGAATGAATCGGGCTTTTAACTCCGCCCATGAGCCGATGGAGTTGGGTGGCAAACCCTTCAACCAAGTACGAGTTGTTCCATCTAACATCATAGTGAAGTACTTGGCCATTGCTGCGTCACTGACATCCAATAACTCCATGGCCATCTCGTAACTTTCAATCAATGCCCCGGGCTGCAGGTCGGCTGTGTAATTAGGTACCTTACGAGGCCCCTTAAAGTCCTTTGGCAAACGCTCATTACGCAGAGCCGGCACCATACAAGGGACACCTCGTGTCCTTGTGGCCACACCTGCTTCAACCGAGGTCGCTGGATAAACCAGAAAAGCCTGGTGAGCCGCCAGCTCAGCTGCCTATTGAACCGCCCGCTCAGCCTCTTGACGGATCCTCTCCTGGTCCACCAAGTTAAGAGCTCCATCCCGCGCCGGATCATGCCTGCGTGGTTGGTTACGACGTTGGGCGTTGCTTGGCATGTCCGCTGAGTCCATATGCCTGCTATAGCTCGGGCTCTGGCTTGGGCAAGGGGTTGAATGGATTCTGTCTCGACTATAGGAGTATGCATCCTGCTGTGCCAGAGCCGTCTGAAGAAGTTCTCTGAACCTTCGTGTTTCGATCGCTGTTGGAGAGTCGCCTTCCATCGGGAGAGCCGCCAAACAAGCCGATGCAGTGATCAGATTCTCCAAAGGGTTAGAAAAGTGACCCGGTGGTATTGGTGCATAATGAGGCGGAGTAGTATTCACACGAGGGGGTTCCATGGTGTAGCGACCAGACCTCAAACGGTCCAATCTCTGTGCTCCGGAGTCATCCCTGGATCAGTAATGCTGACACCACACAGTACTTGAAGGATTTATAACAGAGTAGCAATCACACACTTATTACATCGAGTGTCTCAAAAGAGAACTTATTACAATAAATATGGCTTACGACCATCTAATAACGATAACAGCGGAAGGCTTGGAAGATAAGTGAGTCCATCAACTCCGACGACATCACTGAGTATAGAACCACGACCTAACGGCACCTTACTCGCCGTCTGAAAAGTCTGCAACATGAACGTTGCATCTCGAAATGGGTCATCACATGGAATATGCTGGCAATGTAACACATAGAGAGCAATGAAGGAATAAGACTATACTACATGCATATTTGGCTGGTGGAAAGCTCTATGGTTACAGTTTTGCATAAAGCCAATTTTTCCCTACTGCAAAGGAATAAACTTTATTTAACTATCATGGTGGTTGTTAAACATTGAGAGTGTAGACACCCTCTCAATCCCAATTAAACATCATCATTAAAAACCCAACAAATTAATTAGAGTAACATGATGATATTCACATGATAATCCAAGTACTAGATACTCAAGTTGTCCATAACCGGGGACACGGCTAACCATGATTAGTTGATACACTCTGCAGAGGTTTGCGCACTTTTCCCCACAAGACTCGATCTCCTCCATTGGGATTCTCGCACTACATGGTGTTTGAGAAACGGATGACCGAGACATAGTCTTTCAGAAACGCTAGCACCTTACGATCGGGTAGACCGTTACACCTACTTTCCCCTACATCTGCTAGTCTACCACTGTAAGAGTTCGCACAACTTAGTCAACTATGCTAGAGCCCATAGTAGCTTGTGGCTGCACACGAAAGTTTCTAGTATGAATAATCTCGTGATCCCTTTGAGCCTGGGTGGCGGTCAAAAAGAAAAACAGGCAATCGCTGGAATACCCAAGTGCCTCAATCCACCCAGATGTGTATTTAAGTTGCCACCTTAGATAAACCATTAATTTAACAAACTCACATCTGTCATGGATACACTCACCCAATCCATGTCTACTAGCATAGCATGGCATAATAAGCAAACGTTGGAGTAACTCCCAAAGGTTTGATAATAACAGGTCATAGGTACTACCTCATCTACTTCCCAAACCCACAATTTAATTAGATCCTAATCATGCAATGTGTGAGGATTAATCTAATGCAATAAAAACTGGGTAATAGGAAGTATGATCAAAGTGTTACTCACCTTGCTGATGATCCGCAAAACCTAGCGATTCGAAGTAGCAAGCGGCGCACTCCGGGTACTCTATCGCAAACAAACAAGCATACAATAAGTACTCAATTAATGCACAGGTAAAAATCAAATAAGAGATCTAACCAGAAAGTTCAACTTAAGAACTTCGGTTGGCAAAAAGAATCAAATCGAACGAAGCAACGAAAGACAAACGGCAAAAGAAACAAGCTTCGTTTACTATTCTGGATCTAGGTCAAATTTTATAGAGGCAAAAACTTGTTTGAGTTAGTTACACGGAAAGAGGGTTTCGAGACGAAACTCCAAGCACTTGAATCGTCTGATTCTGATAAACAAGCGAAAAGTTATACTAGAACGAACATCGGATCAGAAATCGCGATCAGAAAAATTGCGGAATAAATCCGAGAAAAAGAAACACGACGAACAGATTACCGAACAAACGTTCGTTATCTGGATCTAAACGATGAACGCGTTCATTAAAACGAACGAACGAGCGAATGCTCGCTAATTAACTAAATCGAGAAAAAAAACCGATCTATCTAAAAAAACGAAACTAAAAAAACTGAATATAAACCGGTGAAAACCAATGGTTTTCAAAAAAACCGGTGGCGGCGGCGGAGTCAACCTCGTCGGCGGCGGGCTCCGGCGGCGGCGCGGCGGCTGGCGGAGGCGGCGGCTGATGGCAGCTGGGGCGGCTGGGGCGGCGGGCGGCTCGGACTAGGGTTTTGGGCGGCGGCTTGGGCTGCTTCAGCCCGGGTGGCACGCTATATAAAGCCCCCCCACCCCCCTGAGGAGTCCGGGCCAAACACGACCCGGAGGTCGGTTCAGACTTTTTTTTAAAATTGTTACACGCAGAAAAGCAAACAAAAGGAATACTAAACGGACTCCAAAAATCCCGAAATAAATTTCCCCGGCTTTTAAAATCAAGCCGCACAGGATGAACATTTATTTGGGGCCTAAATGCAATTTTGAAAAACACGCATTTTTCCTAAATTCAATAAAATAGCAAACAAAACCAAAATTTTATTTTATTATTAAATCCTCAATATTTCTTTATTTTGGGAAAATCATTTTATTCCCTCTCTCATATTTCTATAATAGAAATAATTGAAGAGAAAATAAATAAAATCAAATGATCCTATTTTCAAAATTTGAGAAAACTCAAATATGAAAATAACGAAATCCCCAACTCTCTCCGAGGATCCTTGAGTTGCGTGAAATTTCTAGGATCAACCAAAATGAAATAAAATATGATATGCAAAGATGATCTATTGTATAACATTCCAAATTGAAAATTTGGGATGTTACACATGGCCCGCGGTTGAACCGGCGCCCCAGTCTCGGGTGTTGTGATCCGGTTTGCCTCCGGCGGGTTACTGGGACCAGCCCCGGGTGTGTGGAAGAGGTTCCTAGGATCGTAAGTCAGAGGCAGACATGATTGAGCCTTTTGGTGCCTTCTCCTCATGACCTTGTTTGATGCCTTTAGATCCATCGAGAGCTAGAAAGTCTCTGCTTGAAGCTGCTGAGCACGAGCATCCAGAGCCGCCCGCTCTGCTGCCATCCTTACATCCTCCACTGCTAAATTCTCCTTGGCTTGTGTTACCTCCCCACGTAACCGTGCCACCTCTGCATCATGCTGAGCTTTGTCTATCGGTTCAACCACGGCGGTCAACAAGGTCGCCATCCTATCCATGAGATCCATCAGCACCTGAGCCGACGGGCGCATGGGGTCTCCTGACCCGGCTGCTGCCGATCCGATGGTTACCGTTGCCGCGGCCGTATTATGCTGACCGGGTTGAGTGCCAGCCATGAAGACCCCGGCTCGATTCGGCGGCTCAAAGGGGTCCGGAATACTACTGCCATCGGAACAGCCCCCAAGCCCGCCATCTTGTAGTTGATACAATGAATCCGTCTCACCTATGGACGACTCGCCGTCAGAGTGGATAGCCGTCTTGCTGCCATCCACAGGTCCTTCAGAAAACTCCCCTCCGTGGATGCAACCACGAAGGCACGCTTTACGGCCGGCTGAGTCCGGGCGGGTCTCGCACACTGAGCCATTTCGATGAGGTCGGTGCAGATGTCCGGCTCAGGGCCCGGCTCGCCGATCCGGCCGATGAAGACATGGATTCCGCCGAAGGGGACCCGGTACCCGTACTCAATTGAGCCGGCCTCGGGGCCCCAACCTGCGTCGTCGATGTAGAGCTTGCCGCGACGACTCTTGGTCATCCGGCCCATGGCGTATCCCTTGAGCCCTTCGAAGCTGCCCTTCAAGAACTCAAATCCACCGTGCGCTGGCCCCACGGTGGGCGCCAACTATCGTGGAATTGTCACGACAGATGTCCTAGTGAAAGGACTTAGTCATGGATCCATCGCAACTAGGAAGCTTAAAGGGGTTAATCGGGACAAAGGACACGAGAGGTTTATACTGGTTCGGCCCCTTGCGGTGAAGGTAAAGCCTAGTCCAATTGTTGTGGTATTGCTAAGTTTCGACGACCAAGGAGCGAAATACGCTAGCTTAGCACTCGATCTGTTGTTTCTTGCCCTAAGCCGTCGTCGGGTCGTCCCCTTATAAACACGGGTTGACGCCTGGCGGCCTACAGAGTCTCGGCTGGCTCATACAACGTGTCCGGCTCGGTGACTTCTTTTACCTGCCTTATTTTACAAGTCTTACTCATACATGGTGGTTTACAATTATGGGCTTTATGTCGCCTCTGGGCTTAGGCCTGCTACAAGTCTTATAATGAATCATCACCTTGTATACTCATCGGGCTTCTTTGAGTAACCCGCCATTAAGATTGACACGGCCCCTCCTTGGCGGGTCATACCCAGTAGTTATATCCCCAACAGATCCACTAAAGGTCCCTTTGCAGCAACCCATCAGGTTTTGGGATACTGCTCAGGTTTCCAGTAGGTCCCATCAGCATTGATTTTCCTTTCAAAGGCAATACCCTCTTTCCTAGGGTTCCGGTTGAGGATCTGCTTTTTAAGCACGTCACAAAGAGCCTGATGCCCTTTGAGGCTTTTGTACATGTCTTTCATATACAATTCCTTCATCCCTACATCATCAGTGATACTAGCAATGTCCTCAGATGAGGAATTAGTGATAGTAGAGGCAGTTGAAGAATTTGCAGCAATGGAAGCATTTGAGCATTCAGGTGAAGAATTAGCAGTTTCATGTTCAATGCACTTCAAATATGGAGGAACAAATCCATCCTGAGTAGCGCTGATTTGTTGAGCAAGTAATGAATCACGCTCCTTCTGAAGATCTTCATAACTCACTCTTAACTGCTCAAGATCTTGCTTTCTTTGAAGAAATTCATAAGAAAGGTTCTCATAATCAGATAGGAGAGTGTTATGATGACCTTGAAGATTGTCAAACTTGGACTGAAGTCTCTGAAGATTTTCAATTAAAATTTTAATGCGATCCATTTCCTCGCCCAACATATCATCGCTTTTATCTAGCATGTTTTGAACCTTTTCAAGAGCCTTTTGTAGTTTCACAACAATCTTAGCAAGTTTAGAATAGCTGGGTTTGAGGTTTTCATCAGATTCATCCTCACTAGATTCAGAGGAGGGATATTTGAGTACCTTTGAGCCTTTTGCCATGAAGCAATAGGTGGGAGCGTAGTCCTCATCGCCGGCATTGGTAGTGTTGGGGAGGTCCTTTTCTTCAGATTTGAAGATGGACTTGCTGACGAACGTGGTAGCGAGGGCTAGGCTCGCCACACCAGAGTCTGACTCCTCAGATTCCTCCTCTTCCTCATTTTCCTCAGATTCAGCCTCAGAGTCCATTTCCTTGCCAATGAACGCCCGAGCCTTCTTGGAGTTGCTCTTCTTGTGAGATGAGGACCTTGAAGGTTTTGATGACGAGGACTTTGAAGATTTCTTATTCTTCTTTGAATCATCAGAACTGTAATCCTTGTACTTCTTCTTCTTTGATCCCTTTTCCCACTAAGGACAATCTTGAATGTAGTGTCCAGGCTTCTTGCATTTGTGACAGAGTCTCTTCTTGTAATCATGGGATGAGGAACCTGCTCTCAAGTCACCACTTCTTGAGGATTTACCAAAGCGACCACGTCTTGAGAACTTTTGGAACTTCCTAACGAGCATAGCTAGCTCCTGGCTCAGTTCTTCAGGGTCACCAAGGCTGCTGTCAGAATCTTCACCATCAGATTCAGACACTGCATTGGCCTTCAGAGCCCGTGATCTACCATAGCTTGGTCCATAGAGATCTCTCTTCTTAGCATGCTGGAAATCATGAGTGTGTAGTCTCTCAAGGATATCGGCGGGATCAAGTGACTTGTAGTCTCCACATTCTTGTATCATCAATGCCAAGGTATCAAATGAGGAATCAAGCGATCTCAGCAATTTCTTCACCACCTCATGGTCGGTGATATCAGCGGCACCAAGTGCTTGAAGCTCATTTGAGATGTCAGTGAGGCGATCGAAGGTCTGCTGAACATTTTCATTGTCGAGTCTTTTGAAGCGGTTGAAGAGATTTCGAAGAACGTCAACTCAAGAGTCACGCTGTGTTGAGACTCCCTCATTGACCTTGGACAACCTATCCCAGATAAGCTTAGCTGTCTCCAAAGCACTCACTCTGCCATACCGCCCTTTGCTCAGATGGCCACATATGATAATCTTTGCTTGAGAGTCGAGTTGCTTGAATCTCTTCACATCAACAGCGTTGATGGTGGGAGTGACAGAGGGAACACCATTCTCCACAACGTACCAGAGATCGTTATCAATTGCCTCAAGATGCATGCGCATCTTATTCTTCCAGTAGGGGTAGTCCGTCCTATCGAAGGTAGGACACCCAGCAGAAACCTTGATCATACCCGCGGTCGACATAACTAAAACTCCAGGCGGTTAAACCAAAATCACACAGAACAAGGGAGAACCTGGCTTTGATACCAATTGAAAGTGCGTTATATCGACTAGAGGGGGGTGAATAGGCGATTTTTATGAAATCTTCACTGAGGAATTTCAGGGTGAGGAAATTCCTAAGTGAAGAACTACTTGCAGCGGAATAAGTACTCAGAAGTAAACATAACAGAACATGAGCATGGTCTTCATGATGAAATGAAAAACAAGCACAGAGTACAGAAAGCGTAAACATAGGATAACAGGATGAAGACAAACAGACTAAAGATATTGAACTGAGGAAATTGAGAAAGTCTTCAAACAGATATGAACAAGCTCACAACATAAAAATGAGGAAGTGAAAGGGTTGAGGAAATGGAACCAGGTAGCTTGGTGAAGACAATGATTTGGTAGACCAGTTCCAACTGTTGTGACAGTTGTACGTCTGGTTAGGGCGGTGTCGGTGTCAAAACCGGCGGATCTCGGGTAGGGGGTCCCGAACTGTGCTTCTAAGGCGGATGGTAATAGGAGGCAGGGGACACGATGTTTTACCCAGGTTCGGGCCCTCTTGATGGAGGTAAAACCCTACGTCCTGCTTAATTATTCTTGATAATATGAGTAGTACAAGAGTTGATCTACCACGAGATCGGAGAGGCTAAACCCTAGAAGCTAGCTTATGGTATGATTGTCTGTTGTCCTACGGACTAAATCCCTCCGGTTTATATAGACACCGGAGGGGGATAGGGTTACACAAGGTCGGTGAGGAGATATACATATCCGTATTGCCTAGCTTGCTTTCCATGCCAAGTAGAGTCCCATCCGGACACGGTACGAATTCTTCAATCTTGTATCTTCATAGTCCAACAGTCTGGCCAAAGGATATAGTCCAGCTGTCCGGAGACCCCGTAATCCATGACTCCCTCAGTAGCCCCTGAACCAGGCTTCAATGACGATGAGTCCGGCGCGCAGTGTCGTCTTCGGTGTTGCAAGGCGGGTTCCTCCTCCGAATACACCACAAAAGAGTTTGAATACAAGGACAGTGTCCGACCCTGCAAAATAAGTTCCACATACCACCGTAGAGAGAGAGAGTAATATTTCCACAAATCCAATCTACTGACACGTTTTGGCAGCATGACATCACGCCACGGCCTAGTAATTATGTGTACCGTTTTTCCTTCAACCAGCCCCCGCACATAACGCGAGGCGGTTTCTTGACACGTCTTGTCAAAGCAGAGATCGTGTTCCCCTTATTATGGGATTCTCATCAATACAGACGTGGGTAACCAAACCGAGCCTAGGACTCCTAGATTTTAGGCAAGTCCCAAACGGCCATGAGGAGGACGCTTGATATTCACCCTCTTTATAAAGGGACAAGGCCTTTACTTCTTCCCTCCCGTGCTCAATCGAATCCTTCCCCCGCCTCGAGCTCTAACATCCAAAGCCCAGGTCAGGTGCTTCGAACCTTCAATCATGTCCGGATCCAGCCTTCAAGGCCGGTGGATGCCTTCCTCCGTCATGGAGGAGGATATCAAGAAGTTGAGGGAGGCCAGATACCTGACCGCCGAAATTTCGCATAGGCTGCCCGCTAGAGGGCAGGTCATCCCTACTCCCGAACCCAACGAGAGTGTTGTGTTCGTCTCCCACTTCCTCCGAGGACTAGGCCTCGCTCTGGATCCCTTTGTCAGGGGTCTCATGTTCTATTACGGGCTGGATTTTCACGATCTGGCCCCGGACTCCCTTCTCCACATCTCGTCATTTATTGTCGTCTGTGAGGCCTTCCTCTGTATTACCCCTCACCTCGACTTGTGGCTCAAGACCTTTGATGTGAAGCCGAAGACGGTTGAGTGACAGTACGCAGCATGCAGAGGTGCTTTAATAAGCAAAATTGCCAATGCTCCATGGCCAAAGGGTTCCTTTCCAGAGGTGTCCGGATTGTGGCAGCGGGAGTGGTTTTACGTCACAGCTCCCCAAAGTGCCAAGTGGGTAGCTGCCCCCACCTTTTGCTCAGGCCCTCCACCACAACTGATGTCATGGATCAGCAGGGGACTGAGCTGGGGCCCAGCCAAGGACGTGCCCATACTGCAGAGCTGCATCAGAGATCTCTTCGAGGGAGATTTCAGTCTGGTTATGGTAATGCAAGTCATGCTAGTTCGTCGAGTCCAGCCTTGCAAACGTCGGCCCCTCCGTATGTGGGAATTCAACCCAGAAGGACTGCACTATTCAGAATTTCCTCGGCCTGACGCACGAGGAGATGTACAAATCATTCTTTGGACCCCAAATAGAGTGTCCGGACACCACCGAGGATGTGGGCCTAAGCAGCCACCGCACTGCTGCCCAAGTAAGTAATCCCATGGCCGAACACACCATCCTTTTATTTATCATGACGTCATCCTGAAAAAATCGCTCTTTGACCAGGACTGGATAACAACGGCGAAGATGATCTGGTGTTCAACCCCCCTTCCTGAAGGCTTGGATAATCCAGTGCTAGAAAAGATGCTCGAGCCAGCGCCTTGTCCGGTGCCTTCGAAGGAAGATGAAGGGGGAATAAAGAGGGCGAAAGCGGGCCTCCATCGCTACCTGTTCCAACCAAGGGAATGAGCGCCTCTGCGAGGGAGGATAACCGAGAGGAAGAGTCTGACACTCTCTCTCCTTGGGGAAGGAAAAGGACCACCTCCAAAGATCCGGAAATCAAGGTTTCCAAACGGGAGAAGAAATCTCCGCCAGAGGGTCCTGCCTCGGAGGGTGTTCTTGCCGTACAATGTCCGCGCGGGGATCAACCCTCTAACAAGCTGTAAGTAATCAAAAGGTATTTAATAATGAAGATATCCTGCCTTACTTCTGAGGAAAATAACGAGAGTATTTATCTTGTAGTTCGGATCTTAGCCCTTCTTAGCTGAGCTCGTCTTCGGGGGATCTTCTTTCGGAGATGGAGAGCGAAACGCCTCCCCCGGACTCCCCGGCTCAAGAAGCGGGCGACCTTGAAGTGTCGTCGCGGAGGGTCCCTCCGGATCCGGCGAAGCCAGAAGATAATCCTATGGCCACCTGAAGTCCCCAGTATCCAGCTCTTGAAGAGAGCAACCAAAAGAGTCCGGCACCGTCTGGTGCGCGGTCGGATGTACGGAGGAATCTGCTGGAGAAGGCGGTTATCTCAGAAGAGCACCGCTCATTGATGG
Organism: Triticum urartu; assembly: GCF_003073215.2. NCBI lineage: Eukaryota > Viridiplantae > Streptophyta > Magnoliopsida > Poales > Poaceae > Triticum > Triticum urartu. The sequence continues at coordinate 153,855,528 of NC_053028.1, read as the reverse complement.
GTATGGTGATTGAAAGGATTTCGTCCGCCGAAAGCGGGCTACATGAAGCCTTTATGAGTCTACTGACGGGTTTTGAGGTACGTGAAATGATGTATATTTTTGAAAAGTACCGCACATTTTTAGATGTGCCCTGTGTAGATAGTAGCCCCTGAGACTCTGGTTATCGTCGAAAACGGCGGCATACAGAGGATCGTAGTCCCAGGTAATAACCAAACTGCCTTTATGTGCAGGTGATGGAGGCTCCGGTGGCTAGCCGGACTATTGGGTATGCCAAAATAAAGCGGCAGCTGGATGCGGCAGATGCCGACATCGTGCTTGTCAACGAGCGGCTTGACGAGGCACAGGGTAAGTGGCCTTTCTGGTGAGCGTCACATAATAAGAGCAGCGTGATGCCAGTATCTTTAATATGTTGTGACTACAGATGGAGTGGCCAGCGTGGAGACCCTTCGGGCGCAGCTTCCCCGAGCCAAGGAGCAAGCAAGGAGTAGTAATGTGGCCGCTTTAAAGGCGTCCGAAGAGTTAAGAGCCGAAAAGGACGCGCATTGCGAGAGCAAAGAGAAAATGGCCAAGATGGCCGTAAAGTTGAAAGACACTGCCGACCGTTGCCAGCTTCTTGAAGAAGAAAACTGGGCAAAGGTGACGGACCTGGAAAAGGCCACGATAGTGACTAAAGACACCCACTCTGTGATGAGAGCGAAGAAGGAGGAGCTGCGTCAAGCCGGGGATATCGCGGCTGGGAAACCCTTCATGATGTGGAGGAAGTTTGGAGATCCTCAGTATGCCCCTCTGGATCGGCTGTGGAGTTCGGCAGACGCATATCTGGATTTGGCGGCGAGTGTTGTTGATGCAGCCGAATACTTCCGAGATCAAACAGATCATGAAGTGGGCAAGCTATTCTGGTCACAATTTAACGTTCCCGAGCATACGCTTCCATTGACTGATCGGCTTGCCGAATGGGCCGAGCTGAACAGATTGTCCGGACTCGCCACGAGGTCTCTTGTGGATCATTTGTTGCCGGAAAGGCCAAAGCCGAACAACTATTTTAGTTTGGTGTAGCAGTTCCTTGATGCGGTGCCACGCATTAATGTGACGAAGAGGTTGGCGTGCATAGAAGGCTCGCGGATGGCCCTTGCCCGTGTCAAAACATACTGGGCAGAGATGGACGCCACCACAGTTGCGGCGCAGGGTTCGGCCATAGGCCGAGTGGCTGCCGAGCACTATTTTGAAGAAATTCTTGAAGGCGCTCGTTCGATAGAGGCCCAGTGCTCGAAGAATATTATGTTTGAATGACATGTATTCCCATTGTAAAAACAATGTTTTATTAAGTTTATCAAGGTTGTATTTGTACTTCTGCCTGAAAGTATTATGATGCCTCCTGTGTTGGCGTTTATGTATATATGTATATAACCTGAAAGATTGCAGTCGTCGGCTTCAGCCCCCATGCATATAATGCGGGGGTGTTCACAGAAAACGCATGTTCACACTTGATCCAACGTCTTGGTCCATTAAGGAGGTGATAGCGCAGCGAACTAGGCAACCGGACTATAATGCTTTAACACTTTCACTTAGCCAAAGGAGTTTGACAGTGGGGCTACTATATAGCCCCTGGTGACTCTGCACTCCTCCGAATTCGGGGTGCGTACATGCTTGGCCGGGAAACGGCCCTTCGTTAAGGCGGAGGAATCCCGAAGATTCCGGTAGGTCATCGAGTGGTTGACCAGTCTCGCGCTATATCATGACAGTCAGTTTTCGGCTTTCTCTACTTAGGTGCTCGTCCGGATGAACCAAGGCACAATCGCAGTAGTTCTCCTGGTGCCGCCTTAGCCGATATAGCGGAACGTAAGGCAGCAAAACACAGGAGCCAGGAAAACCCAGCATTTGACCAAAGGCATGATTCGGAGCTGATGCATATAAGGCCAAAATCGCGACGCCGAACACTCCCTAAGGTATTCGGTCTTTATGGTGTAAACCGAGCCTAAACAGTGCCCTTTGTAATAAGCCCCTGGTGTCCAGGTACGTGCAATATTCTGACGTGGCCACATGCCAATACGTCAGCATCCTTCTCCATTGTACTGAGAATCCGGGGGATGTGTACCAACAAGAGACAGTGAAAAAGGTTTACGCAGGGTCTTAATCTAAAAAGAATCCTTGGAACGGGTCCCTGCTGCACGTCTGCGCATGTGTCTCCGTTGTGCCGTATCCTGGACGGGCGTAGCACGATGGTCATCTGTAAAAGAGAGGAACTTTAGTTGAAAATTTGTCGTGCAAAAAGGTAGGTTGCACTAAAGAAAATATGTACAGTTCAAGATGAGTGAAGTTGAGCCTAATTGCCACTTGTTTGCTCGCGTTGAGCCCCTTGTATTGTAATAGGGGTATAGCCATCAAACCTGTAGCAATTACATGTAACTGCGCCGGACTCGTCCAACCGTGTCCGTGGTCTTAACGACCTGTCAGGTGCTTTAGTTAGTGAGGCCGTTTAGTGTGCAGCTGCCGAGGCCGCCGCACGGTCTTCCGCGCGCAAGGAGCGCTCAATATTTCCATTTACTGTAATGATGCCGTGTGGACCGGGAATCTTAAGCATGAGGGATGCGTAATGCGGTATTGTGTTAAAGCGAGCGAAAGCTTCGCGTCCAAGTAGTGCTTGATAGCCGCTTTGGAACGGAGCGATGTGGAAGGTTAATTTTTCACTGCGGAAGTTGTCGGGGAAGCTGAATATAACCTCTAGTAGCAGGGAGCCCGTGCAATGGGCTTCTAGGCCTGGCGTTACTCCTTTAAAGGTAGTGTTGGTATGGCTGATTTTTGCTGGGTCTATCCCCATGTTGCGGACTGTGTCCTGATATATCAGGTTTAAACTGCTGCCGCCGTCCATCAGGACTCGTGTGAAGTGGTATCCGTCAATTATTGGCTCTAATACCAAGGCAGCCCATCCTGTATGCTGGACACTTGCTGAGTAATCCTGATGGTCAAAAGTGATCGGTTGGGACGACTAGTGGCAGAACTCCGCGGTGATAGGCCCTGGGGCATGTGTCTCTAGGAGTGCCGCTTTGTTTTTCCCCTTTATCACGTATAACACGTTGACTGTTTTGACTTCTGGTGGGAATTTCTTCTGTTCCCCAGTGCTTTGCTTGCGAGGCTCGTCCTCGTCTTTGCTTGGTGTATCCTGCCCCTTATGTTCGGCGTTGAGCTTGCCGGACTGCTTGAAGACCCAACATTCTCTATGGGTACGATTTGCAGGTTTGCCGGGGGTACTATGGATCTGACATATTTGGTCCAGAATTTTGTTTAGGCTGGACAGTTCGTCTCTGTTGCCTTTGGGGGGGGGGGGGGGTTTGCTGACCTGGCCGAGAGCTTCTGAATCCGGCGTTTACCGCCATGCTCTTCGGGCTGTCTTCTTTATTCCGGCGCTTGTTTTTGCTGCGTCGTGATTTCCCATTTCCGTCCCTGACTTCGGACGTACTTGGGTCACTGGTGCTGCATCGGGCTAACCAGCTGTCCTCGCCCGCGCAAAAGCGGGTCATGAGGCTTGTTAATGCTGCCATTGTTCTTGGCTTTTCTTGGCCGAGGTGTCTGGCGAGCCATTCGTCTCGAACGCTGTGCTTGAAAGCTACTAAGGCTTCGGCGTCCGGACAGTCTACTATTTGGTTCTTCTTAGTGAGGAACCTGTTCCAAAGCTTTCGGGCTGACTCTCCGGGCTGTTGAGTTATATGACTTAAATCGTCTGCATCCGGTGGTCGGACATAGGTCCCTTGAAAATTTGCCCGAAAGGCGTCTTCGAGCTCTTCCCAACTTCCAATGGAGTTTTCGGGGAGGCTTTTAAGCCAGTCCCGAGCTGGCCCTTTGAGCTTGAGGGGTAAATACTTGATGGCGTGGAGATCGTCTCCTCGAGCCAGGTGGATATGGAGGATATAGTCCTCAATCCATACCCCAGGGTCTGTTGTTCCATCGTACGCCTCTATGTTTACGGGTTTGAATCCCTCTGGAAATTCATGGTCCAGCACCTCATTGGTGAAACATAGGGGGTGTGCGGCACCCCTGTATTTGTGTGTACCGTGGTGTTCGGATGTTTGTTGTGTTGTATTGCATACTGGAGCGTGCTTGCGTGGCCCGTATATGGATCTGGTTGCACCGTCCTTTTGATGCGAGCCCTCGCGTGCATCACGTACTGGCTTGTGTGGGCGTCTGAAAGTGCCAACTATCCCTAGGTGGTTTTGTAATTCATAACAACATATAGCTCATTGAGCTAATGCTATTCCAAGATGATTATTTCAGGAAAGCTCAATGATTGGCATGGCATGTATGTGGAAGTGGAACCCTCAAAATGCTAAGGACAAAGGATTGGCTCAAGCTCAAAAGCTAACGACTCTTCGTTTTATATTTTAATGATCCAAGATCACATTGAGTCTTTAGGAAAAGCCAATACTATCAAGGAGGGATGAGGTGTTGCTTAATGAGCCTCTTGCTTCATGTGCTTAGTGATATGCTCCAAAACCCTCAACTACTTTCCCATATCCACAAAGATCACATTGAGTCTTTAGGAAAAGCCAATACTATCAAGGAGGGATGAGGTGTTGCTTAATGAGCCTCTTGCTTCATGTGCTTAGTGATATGCTCCAAAACCCTCAACTACTTTCCCATATCCACTTATGACCTAAACCCTAAGCCAAACTCGGTCCTACCGATTCTTTCTATCCGGCGCCACCGAGTTTCACTTGTCATAAGCCACTGCCAAACCCTAGCAATTCGGTTCTACCGATAGGGATCTCGGTCTCACCGAGATGGGATTGCAAACTCTCCGTTTCCGTTTCGTAACCTTTCGGTCTCACCGAAAGAGCGAATCGGTCCCACCGAGATTGCAATGTAAATTCAGTGTTTCCTTTTTGTAACTTTTCGGTCTCACTGAAAGAGAAAATCGGTCCCACCGAGTTTGCCTGACCAACTCTCTGGTTAGCTAATTACCAAGTTCGGTCTCACCGAGTTTGTGTAATCGGTCTCACCGAGATTACGTTATGCCCAAACCCTAACCATATCGGTCCTACCGAGTTGCATGTCAGTCCCACCGAAAATCTCTAACGGTCACTAGGTTTACATTTTCGTTCCGACCGAGTTTTTTGATTCAGTCCCACCGAGATTGGAAAATTGTGTGTGACGGTTGGATTTTGTGTGGAGGCTATATATACCCCTCCACCTCCTCTTCATTCGTGGAGAGAGCCATCAGAACACATAGACAATCCCAACTCATATGTTCTGAGAGAGAACCACCTACTCATGTGTTGAGATCAAGACATTCCATTCCTACCATATGAATATTGATCTCTAGCCTTCCCAAGTTGCTTTCCACTCAAATCTTCTTTCCACAAAATCCAAATCCTATGAGAGAGAGTTGAGTGTTGGGGAGACTATCATTTGAAGCACAAGAGCAAGGAGTTCATTACCTACACACCATTTGTTACTTCTTCGAGAGTGGTGTCTCCTAGATTGGCTAGGTTTCACTTGGGAGCCTCCGACAAGATTGTGGAGTTGAACCAAGGAGTTTGTAAGGGCAAGGAGATCGCCTACTTCATGAAGATCTACCGCTAGTGAGGCAAGTCCTATGTGGGCGATGGCCATGGTGGGATAGACAAGGTTGCTTCTTCGTGGACCCTTTGTGGGTGGTTGCTTCTTCATGGACCCTTTGTGGGTGGAGCCCTTCGTGGACTCGCGCAACCGTTACCCTTTGTGGGTGGAGCCCTCCGTGGACTAGCGCAACCGTTACCCTTTGTGGGTTGAAGTATCCATCAACGTGGATGTAGGATAGCACCACCTATCCGAACCACGGGAAAAACATCCGTGTCTCCAATTGCGTTTGAATTCTCCAAACCCTTCCCTTTACATTATTGCAAGTTGCATGCTTTACTTTCCGCTGCCAATATACTCTTTGCATGCTTGCTTGAATTGTGTGATGATTGCTTGACTTGTCCTACAATAGCTAAAATCTGCCAAGAACTAAAATTGGGAAAAGGTTAAGTTTTTATTTGGTCAAGTAGTCTAATCACCCCCCTCTAGACATACTTCTGATCCTACAAGTGGTATCAGAGCTTTGGTCTCCATTTGCTTTGATCTCCATAGCTTTTGGTGGTCATAGCCTTGGTTTCACAACCTAGGAGAGTATGGCGTCTAGCGAGGGAAATTATCACCGTAGAGGTCCTTACTTTGATGGTACAAATTTTGCTAGTTGGAAGCATAAAATGAAAATGCATATTCTTGGACATAAACCCGCCGTTTGGGCTATTGTGTGTGTTGGTTTGCAAGGTGACTTCTTTGATGGGAAAGAACCAAACCGTGAAGCTACCACGGATGAGTTGAAGATGTTGCAATACAATGCTCAAGCTTGTGATATTCTCTTCAACGGATTATGCCCCGAAGAATTCAACAAAATCAGCCGTCTTGAGAATGCAAAGGAAATTTGGGACACTTTGATTGATATGCACGAAGGTACCGACTCCGTCAAGGAATCCAAGTTGGATGTGCTTCAAAATCAACTTGACAAGTTCAAAATGAAGGATGGTGAAAGTGTCGCTGAAATGTACTCTAGGCTTGCTCTCATCACAAATGAGATTGCCGGCTTAGGAAGTGAAGAGATGACAGATAGATTCATCATCAAGAAGATTCTAAGAGCCTTGGATGGAAAATATGATACCGTGTGCACATTGATCCAAATGATGCCCAATTACAAAGATCTCAAGCCAATGGAGGTGATTGGAAGAATTGTTGCTCACGAGATGTCACTTCAGGATAAAGAGGAACTTCACAACAAATCAAGTGGTGCCTATAAATCCTCATGTGAAGCCCCTACATCATCAAGCGAGAAACAAGACTTCAATGAAGAATTGAGCTTAATGGTGAAGAACTTCAACAAGTTCTACAAGAGTAGAAGCAAAGATAGAAGCTTCAAGTCAAGGTCCTACAATGACAAAAGATCTTCTAGTCGAGAGCGAAACTGCTACAGTTGTGGAAGACCCGGACACTATTCCAATGAGTGTACGGCTCCCTACAAGAGAAGAGAAGATTCTCCAAAAAGAAGAAGCAAAGAATCACCACCAAGAGAGAGAAGGAGTAGAGATGATCGTTATGAACGAAGATACTCACGGAGAAGCAAGGATTCGGAAAGGAAGGAAAAATCATCAAGGAGCTACACAAAACGAAGACATCAAGCTCATGTTGGTAAATGGGTATCCGGCTCCGACTCCGACAGCCACTCCGAGAGAAGTTATCACTCCGACTCCGAAGATACTCAAGATGAAGGTGTTGCTGGTCTAGCACTTGTGTCAACCAACTCCTACGACATATTTGACTCATCAAATGAAGGAATTGGAAGATGCTTCATGGCCAAAGGTCCTAAGGTAACACACCCCGAGTATGTTGATTTCAATAGTGATGAAGATGACTTGTTAGGTGATGATTTGCTTGTTGACAACTCTAGTGATGAATACTATGATGAAACATCAATTAATCATGTTAATCAAGATAAAACGAATGACAATGATAAGGAGAAGATTGAGGCTCTAACTAAAGAACTAAACACTCTTAAGTTAGCTTATGAAACTATCTTCGAAGATCATCGAGAACTTTTAAGAGCTCATGAGAAATTACGCTTTGAAAAGCTCAATCTTGAGCAAGAGCATGAGTTCTTAAAGGAAATCAATGATGATCTCCGCAAGAAAAGTTCTTCTTACATTGACAAGCGTTTGCTCTTATCCACTTACATGCCTCAAGTCAAGTCTAGTAACAAGAACAAGAAAGATTCTTCCTCTAGCAGTAACAATGATCATGCTAAATCCAATATTGTTGCTTCTAGTAGTTCTCTTGATTCCACTAATGATTCTCTTAGCCAAGTTACACTTGAGCAAGAAAATAGCTTATTGAAGGGAATTATAGAGAAAGGAGTGTACAAAAGCCTTGCCGGGAGTAAGCAAGTCGAGGAAATTGTGCGCAAGCAAGGAATGCATCGGAAGAATCAAGGTGTTGGTTTTGAACGAAAGTTCAATGCCAATGGAGTTGAGTGGGAAGAAGATCAATACCCCAAGACAAAGTTTGTTCCTCAACAAGAGAAGTATGATACTTCTTTCAAGGGGACACAAGCTCAAGATGATCTTCCACCACAAGACTACAAGCAAAAAGGCAAGGACAAGCTTCAAGAGGAAATTGATGCATTTGAAGAAGCTCCTAAGACCTTAGTCAAGTGGATTCCCAAGACTACTTCAAGTTCCACTTCATCAAGTACGACTACAACTCCAAGGATTCCCATCAAGATGGTGTGGATCCAAAAGAAGAAGAACTAGAGAATTCTTGAGGGTGACTCCGCCAACATACTTCACTCTTATCATTTTGGCAAGAACAAGTGCAATCAACTTCCACATCTTGCACTAGTTCAAGGAGTCACAAACCCTCTTGTTGGTAAGACAAGGGACAAGGTAACCTAAAAGTTTTCATGGACATCATCTTGTGTGTGCATCACTCTATGTCTATGGATATCCTTGTTTGTTCCTTGTGGGACTAACCCATGTAGGTATTGAAAGTGCAATTCACTCAAATGGATAGCTCCAAGTGATCTACATCAACATTGAGCATCCACATCTTCAACATCTACATGAAGTCATCATCGACAAAACCCGAGGTTAGTTCATCCCTCTAAGGGGGGATATCACATTTAGGGGGAGCTTTACTCTAAGACTTGAGCTAAAGCAACTCTAAAGATGTGAACACAACAAATGCTTTATGTAAAAGTGGTAACCCCACTTGAGCTTAAACGATGAGTATGACCTATGATCAAGTGTTCTCACTTGACTCCTAAGTCAATATACTCATATATAGATGACCTTGTCATCACAAATTGCTTGATAGATGCTAGAATTGGTTGTGCATGCCTTGTCACATATTTCATTTGCCATCTTATTGTGTGAGCATGTTGGTTGCATATTTTACTCATTCGAGGACATCCACTTGTTGTTTTGATTGTTTGGTTTTATTTCCTTTTGCCAAGTGGATGGACAAGAATGCATAAGAACCTCCTCTAGCTATCTATGCTTTTATCGTCTCAAACTCTATTCATGCTACATCACAAAATTTGATCAAGTCAGATTCAAACCACTCTGTGTGAGGAGCGCTCGGAGTCCCCGATTCATCATAGACTTAAACTTCCAAAACCTCTTTATGATTCTCGGTCTGACCGATACCCCACTTTCGGTCCTACCGAGATCATTAAGTTGATCTAGGTTTTCGATCTCGATGCAACCGATTTGAACCTTTCGGTCACACCGAGTTGCAATAACTGCACACAGTTTTGCATCTCGGTGCCACCGAGTTGTTCCACTCGGTCACACCGACAGGGTCGGGCTATATATAGTCACGGGCAAAAATTTGGAAATTTCTCCGAACCCCTTCGCCCGCACGATAGCCTGCTCTGCCAACGTGGTCTCCGGATCGTCTCCTCGCCGCCAGCCGCCTCCAGTCGCTGGTCTCCGTCGCCGTCAATGGGAATTCTACCCCACCGTTGCCGCCGTAGCGAGTCTCTGCCGAACTAGGGTATGGACTCGATCTTTGTGCTATTCTCCAATCCGATTCTTAGCACATTGTGATCATCATGATTCTTGCCACGATTGAAACACTCCTATCCAGTCAATGCGCTCGTAGATTAGGTTTGATTTGAAGATTTTAGGGTTAGGTTTCCGCTGAAACCATCTCGGACCCACCGAGTTGAAAAACTCGGTCCCACCAATTTGCCTTATGCCATTGCACAAGTGAGACTCGGTCTGACCGAGAATTACTTATCGGTGTGACCGATTTTGGAACTCTATGAAACCCTAGCAGTCTCGGTGCCACCGAACTGTGACTCGGTCTGACCGAGTTCACTAGTTTAGGTGCCAAAACTGCTTCGGTATCACCGAGTTTAAAATTCGGTAGATCCGAGATGATTTCAGTGGGAAACTAAAACTAAGTTTTTGGATCATTCTTTTGGAAAAATCTCTGCATTTTGTGATGCTCATCTATTCTACCTCATCTATAAACTATTCACAGGGTCAGCAGTCAGAGTTTGCAACATGTCTGATCAGAGTGACAGCCAGAACTTGTCAGAGCAGCAAGTGCAGATGAGTGAGGGCACTAGTCCCTCCAGCTCTTCAGATGATGGCAGCAGAAGTACTCCTAGCAATTTACCAAAAGCTGCCAACAGACAGAGGAAGAAGAGAACTTCAGATTCTGAGGATGAAGACTATGTGGCAGAAGAGGAAGCCACATCAAAGAGAGTTGAGCCAGCTCAAGGCATAAAGCCAGGGATGAAAGTAAAAAGGCCAGCAGGCAGGCAGCCTATGTCAAAGGCCAGAGCTTCAACTGAAAAGCCTGCACCCAAAGAGCCAGTTGCTCCTGAAGGCAAGAAGAGGAAGGAAAGGGTCAAGAAGACCGTAGCCAGAGTGCTTGGAAAGGCTTCCATCATGGAAGAGGAAGAGGAAGAAGAGGTTGCTGCACCAGCACCTAAGGCACCTAAGCTTATGGGTGATGCTATCAGGACAGGGGCTGCTGCATCTAAGCCCAAAGAAGCACCAAAAGCTGCCTCCAAGCCAAAACCAAAGAGAAATACAAGAAGCATCCCAGCTGCTGAGAAGAACAAGGCCCCAGTGCCTGAAGCTGCAGAAGAAGATGATGAAGAGCAAGTACTCAGAAAACTCAAGCCCAAGATCCCAGACCACAATGATGCTCATCCTGTGGCTGAGGATATGAAGCTCAGGAGAGACTCAGGGATCAGGAAGTGGAGAGAAGCAGATCCGTATGCTTCAAGGAGAAGGACTGCTATGGATTACAGATTTCACACCAAGGAACAACAAGATTTCTATGAGACAATACTACTTGACAAGAAGCCCATTGTTTGTGACATGAGATGGGTCGACTGGACCTACATGAAGGAAAATGAGGAACACTACCCTGGAGTGTATGACAGCTTTAGTGCTTGTGGAGTTGCAAACTTTGTTGGGCAGAAGCTCACAAAGTGGAACGAGGAGCTCATTATGCAATTCTACTCCACAACACACTTCTATCCAGATGGTAGGATCACATGGATGTCTGAAGGTACGAGGTACCAATCTACTGTTGCTGAGTGGGCACAGCTCATTAATGCCCCAGAGGAGCAAGCAGATGATTTGGACATTTATGCCAAGAAGAAGATGGACCACAACTCTATGTCCAACATGTACAAGGAAATTCCAAACGAGGCACTTGAGACTTTCAAGTTTGGGTCTGTGCATTATCTTCTGTCAGGGCTGCCAACAATCAATTGGATACTGAGGCACACCTTATTGCCCAAGTCTGGAGATCACAAGATGATCAGAGGCCATGCAATCAACTTGCTACATGTATTTGATGTGCCACAGAAGTTCAAGGTGATGAGCCTCATGGTAGAGACCATTAAGAGGACAGCAGCTGACCAGAAGAGGAGCTGTGGATATTCCCCACAAATTCAGGAGCTCATCAACTCCAAGATGGGCACGGGCATATACTTATTGGACAAGGAACACCTGCCCATCCGTCCAGATTTTGAGGATAATCAAGTGGTCATGACTGAGAATGAACCATCGTCTGCACAAGCACAAGCAAAGAGGAGAAGGCAAGGAAGGAGAAAGCTGCCAAGATGCCAACTCAAGAGGAGGCATCCGAATATTTCTTGAAAACCAAACAAGAGCAGCTTGGTTACCTGATTGCATCCACCCTGCGGATTGAGAAAGGACTAGCCACCCTAACTCAGAACCAGGCAAGCCTAGAGAGAATCATGGAACAAAAGTTCTATGACTTGGATGTCAAGGTGACAGAGATTCAGACTGCAGTGGAGCAGCTCCAAGATGATATGCAGGAGAGGAAAGGGAAGACAACCACTGATGCCTTTTCCAGAGTGCCACGAGGTCTGAGGTCGTCTGCAGTGCCAGTTCCTGACACAAGAGCAACTGCCTCAGCTCCAGCCGTAGCACCAGCCCAACCTGCTCCAGCGTCTACTTCAGCTCCAACTCCAGCGTCTACTTCAGCGTCTACGGAAGCCTTCGTCCTTGGAGTGATCCGGACTCCACCACCACCTGAAGATCAAGCCTGAGCGTCGATCTAGCACTATGCATTTTCTAGGAACTTTTTGGTAACTTGTTGCCAAAGGGGGAGAAAAATGTATAGATCATAGGCTTCGAGAGAGAGAGAGAGAGTTGCTTTTTTCTCTCTTGCTTTATTTGGTGGGTTTTCTCACTTTGTTTTCTTTTGAGTGCTTGAGATACTATGCTTGTGAGACATTGATGATCATGTGTTTGATCATAAGCTACACTTAATGTTTGCTTGATGCTATTATCTTATCTATCTTATGTGATCATTCACTTTTCTTGGTGATGAGTGCATGTATTTCATTCTTATCATTTTAAGCGCTCCACCAAGATGTATGTGACATGGAAGAGTAACCCATGACTCTAACTCTTTGTGCATTTGCAGTCCAAAGCAAATTTTAAATATGCACAAATTTAGAGGGAGCTCTTACTTATCACATACTTCTCAAAGCGACGATATATTTCATGCTTATTATCATTTGTCGAAGCTTTGATCTATATGTTGTCATCAATTACCAAAAAGGGGGAGATTAAAAGTGCAACTATCCCTAGGTGGTTTTGGTAATTCATAACAACATATAGCTCATTGAGCTAATGCTATTCCAAGATGATTATTTCAGGAAAGCTCAATGATTGGCATGGCATGGATGTGAAAGTGGAACCCTCAAAATGCTAAGGACAAAGGATTGGCTCAAGCTCAAAAGCTCAAGACTCTTCATTTTATATTTTAGTACTCCAAGATCACATTGAGTCTTTAGGAAAAGCCAATACTATCAAGGAGGGATGAGGTGTTGCTTAATGAGCCTCTTGCTTCATGTGCTTAGTGATATGCTCCAAAACCCTCAACTACTTTCCCATATCCACTTATGACCTAAACCCTAAGCCAAACTCGGTCCTACCAATTCTTTCTATCCGGCGCCACCGAGTTTCACTTGTCATAAGCCACTGCCAAACCCTAGCAATTCGGTTCTACCGATAGGGATCTCGGTCTCACCGAGATGGGATTGCAAACTCTCTGTTTCCCTTTCGTAACTTTTCGGTCTCACCGAAAGAGCGAATCGGTCCCACCGAGATTGCAATGTAAATTCAGTGTTTCCTTTTTGTAACTTTTCGGTCTCACCGAAAGAGCAAATCGGTCCCACCGAGTTTGCCTGACCAACTCTCTGGTTAGCTAATTACCAAGTTCGGTCTCACCGAGTTTGTGTAATCGGTCTCACCGAGATTACGTTATGCCCAAACCCTAACCATATCGGTCCTACCGAGTTGCATGTCAGTCCCACCGAAAATCTCTAACGGTCACTAGGTTTACATTTTCATTCCGACCGAGTTTGTTGATTCGGTCCCACCGAGATTGGAAAACTGTGTGTAACGGTTGGATTTTGTGTGGAGGCTGTATATACCCCTCCACCTCCTCTTCATTTGTGGAGAGAGCCATCAGAACACATACACAACCCAACTCATATGTTCTGAGAGAGAACCACCTACTCATGTGTTGAGATCAAGACATTCCATTCCTACCATATGAATCTTGATCTCTAGCCTTCCCAAGTTGCTTTCCACTCAAATCTTCTTTCCACAAAATCCAAATCCTATGAGATAGAGTTGAGTGTTGGGGAGACTATCATTTGAAGCACAAGAGCAAGGAGTTCATTACCTACACACCATTTGTTACTTCTTGGAGAGTGGTGTCTCCTAGATTGGCTAGGTGTCACTTGGGAGCCTCCGACAAGATTGTGGAGTTGAACCAAGGAGTTTGTAAGGGCAAGGAGATCGCCTACTTCGTGAAGATCTACCGCTAGTGAGGCAAGTCCTGTGTGGGCGATGGCCATGGTGGGATAGACAAGGTTGCTTCTTCGTGGACCCTTTGTGGGTGGTTGCTTCTTCGTGGACCCTTTGTGGGTGGAGCCCTTCGTGGACTCACGCAACCGTTACCCTTTGTGGGTGGAGCCCTCCGTGGACTCGCGCAACCGTTACCCTTTGTGGGTTGAAGTCTCCATCAACGTGGATGTAGGATAGCACCACCTATCCAAACCACGGGAAAAACATCCGTGTCTCCAATTGCATTTGAATTCTCCAAACCCTTCCCTTTACATTCTTGCAAGTTGCGTGCTTTACTTTCCGCTGCCAATATACTCTTTGCATGCTTGCTTGAATTGTGTGATGATTGCTTGACTTGTCCTACAATAGCTAAAATCTGCCAAGAACTAAAATTGGGAAAAGGTTAAGTTTTTATTTGGTCAAGTAGTCTAATCACCCCCCCTCTAGACATACTTTCGATCCTACAGCGTCGTTTGCCGCTCTATATTGGCCGCGAGGTCGTCTATTCGATCGGATGGCCGTTTTATTTTCTAATTGCGGGGGATCTAAGGCCTCCTCGTCGAATTCAGGTAGCAACTTTCGCTTCGGGTAGCTCTTGGTTTGGCGATTACCGCCGTACTTCGCTGCAGTGTTGAGTACTTCACTCCATCTGATTCTGAGTGTGTCTTGCGCAGTCCTGAGCCTTTGCTTCTGCTTTTTCAGACTCCTCACAGTAGCAACAAGCCTTTGATGGGCATTCTGTTGCTCCGGGCGCCTGTCCGGTGTGATATCGTCCGGATTGTTATCTTTGACGGAGTCGGGTTGTTTGGTTTGATTCTCCGTGTTGCCCTGGTCGGGTGATGGTTCACCCTGCTCTATCGCTGGGTCTATGTGACCGTTGTTTCTGGCGAGGCTAGATTTGGAGCGGCGCTTATGTCGCCGCTTTGACTGCTTCTCGAGGGATCAACCCTTCGTTGCGTCCTTCCATTCCTCGTCGTCGTTTTCTTTGGGTGTGTCCACCATGTATACATCATATGATGAGGTGGGCGTCCAGTGCCCTGTGGGCGGTGGTTCCTATTCATTTCCTGCATCATCATCATCCATATCATCGATGTCTTCGGAGTCGAGGTCGAGCATGTCGGTCAAATCATCGACAGTGGCTACTAAGTGGGTGGTGGGTGGGCGGCGAATTTCTTTGTCATCCGTACCCCAATCCTGCCGGACATGGTTCGGTTAGGACTCTCCTAACAAGGAGAGAGACCTTAATGAATTTAGTATGTCGCCGAAGGGCGAGTGCTAAAAGATATTCGCGAAGGTAAACTCCATGATCGGCGCCCAATCGGATTCGATAGGCACGGGCGCAGGCGGTTCGGAGTCTGTGGCCAGGGAAGAATCCGGTAGTTCGGCATCACGTCTCTCGTGAAGGGTAAGGTCGATATTCGGTTCGATCGCCGCTGAGGATATGGCCTCCGTGGCGGGGTCTATCCACCCGCCAATGGATGGCGCGGCTGGCTCCGAATTGAGGGTCGGAGCGGTTACCGGCGCGATCTCCTGGACATTGTCCGATGGCAGAGCTAAATCACGCCCATCGTGACCATGTGGCGCACTAGGCAAAGGCTCGAACCCGTCGGAGATCAAGTCTCCGCGGATATCTGCCGTGTAGTTTAAGCTTCCAATCCTGACCTGACAGCCAGGGGCATAACTCTCGATCTGCTCCAGATGGCCAAGCGAGTTGGCCCGCAGTGCGGAGCCGTCGAATACAAAGATCTGTCCGGGGAGAAAAGTCTCGCCCTGGACTGCATCGCTATCGATGATCGTAGGAGCCATCAAGCCTAACAGCGACGACACAGAGGAACTCTCAATGAAAGCACCAATGTCGGTGTCAAAACCAGCAGATCTCGGGTAGGGGGTCCCGAACTGTGCGTCTAAGGCGGATGGTAACAGGAGGCAAGGGACACGATGTTTTACCCAGGTTCGGGCCCTCTTGATGGAGGTAAAACCCTACGTCCTTCTTGATTATTCTTGATAATATGAGTAGTACAAGAGTTGATCTACCACGAGATCGGAGAGGCTAAACCCTAGAAGCTAGCCTATGGTATGATTGTCTGTTGTCCTACGGACTAAATCCCTCCGGTTTATATAGACATCGGAGGGGGCTAGGGTTACACAAGGTCGGTTACAAAGGAGGAGATATACATATCCGTATTGCCTAGCTTGCTTTCCATGCCAAGTAGAGTCCCATCCGGACACGGGACGAAGTCTTCAATCTTGTATCTTCATAGTCCAACAGTCCGGCCAAAGGATATAGTCCGGCTGTGCGGAGACCCCCTAATCCAGGACTCCCTCAGGCGGCTAGGTATTTAAACCTGAGGACACACAGTCCCGGACACCCAGTTATGAACACGCAGTCCAGAACACTCAGTCCTCACCGTATTCCCCTTGATCTAAGGTCACACAGACCTCGCTCAATCACTCGTGGTAAGTCTTCATGTGACTTCCAAACCTTCACAAACTCGGTCACTCGGCGATCCAAAATTTCAACTTGGATGCTCTAGACCATGACGCCTAACCGTCTGGAAGATGCACATTCTTCAAAGGTAACAAGCGTTAGATCCACGCAGGATCAATCTCTTCAGTGATGCTCAATCAGTTTGGGTTTGTAGGTGTTTGGGTTTGGGTTTTCCTCACCTGATGATTTTCACTCAAAGTCCTCGGAGGATGGGATGCTCTCAAATGACAAGTGTCAGTTTCTTTCGGAGCAGCCAACCAGCTAGTAGTTGTAGGGGGCAGCTATTTATAGCCTAGGGAGCAGCCTGACATGATAAAACATAAATGCCCTTCAATGATATGACCGTTAGGTGGGTAGATATTTTGGGACATCTGGCACATAGCACAACAACGGTCGGAATTTTGAGTATCAAATTCCCCAGGGCTATCATGTTCCTCACTGTGTAGGCAATCCGCACTGGCGAATTCCTAACTCCTTAGTCAGAATAAATTCCTCAGAGAGCAGAAGAACTTCGTCTCTGTCACTGAAGAAATTGACTGAGTTGTATGATATTTCCAATGGCTTCACTCGAAGGGATTGGTAGGTGTAGGATTTGAGTTGAGCATCACTTGGAAATGTTTTCCTTAGTATTTCCTTGACCCCCTTTAACAGTACGGTGTTTCCTATGACTCAAGAAAGAGAAAATGAAACTACGAAAACAAAAGTCTTCACGCTTCATGTTCCTTGAACGAATACCAAGTCTTCAGGATTACACCAATTTCTTCACTTTCAAAGTCTTCAGAAAGTCTTCAGAAATACAAAGTCTTCAGACGAAGAACTTCATATTTAGGGGTCGACTTTCTTTGTAAATATCAAACTCCTCATAGACTTATAGACCTGTGTACACTCACAAACGCATTATTCCCTTAACCTATAAGTCTTCAATGCACCAAAATCACTAAGGGGCACTAGATGCACATACAAATAGCATGGACCAAACAAAAATTATAGATACGTTGGAGACGTATCACCGCCTCCCACGGGTACCAGAAGGTTGACCAGAATCACTAAAAAAAGAAAGTTGACCAGAATTGCAATATGCAGGTGTGGTTGCTCGCTGTTGAGGAGGTCGCGGTGCGCTCTGCTCCCCCCCCCCCGCCCCATGCGCTCTGCTCATCGTTGAGGCGGTCACTGCCATGGCGTGCTCTGCTTACCATTTAGGCGCGGAGGCGTGCTCTGCTCTTGCGTCCCTCTGCGCATACTCTGACAGCGGTTGGGGCCTGTGCACGATCACGTTGGGGGCCCCATATGCACACAGTTGCACCACGCATGTCGCCATGATGCAGTTACGTGTGGCACGATGGTCCCAGGAAGGCCACCGCTCCACCCCTCCGATTGTAGCCAAGCTTGGTGGGTTGAACATTGACGACCGATTAGCTGCTTGGCAGCGACATGGAGCTAGACAACTTCACTTTCCGGGGCTCCTGAGGCGAAGATGGAGAGTGGCGAGGTGGAGCTTGCGAAGAAGCTTCAGTTATTCGATCTCAGCCAGACACGAGGAACGAGCGCTGGAGATCGTAGATTATGTTAATTAATTATACCTCCAAAGCCGAACGAGCACCACTTTTAGTTAAAGAATGTCCAAAATGTAATGAAATCGGTGCTCATCTGGATTTGGAGGTATAATTAATTAACCTAAACTACGATCTCCGGCGCCCGTTCCCGTCACGCAATTCCATCCCGTCGTCGGCCGATGGCGGTATGCCGATATGTGTGGGTAACTAACTAGCAAGTGGATTAGTAGCGAGTCACCGCCGCCAGCCATTGTTGTGGTTATTTATAGCTAGCAGTTGTCTAGGGGATTGAGGATTTTACAATTCACCCCTATGGCTGGTCCTTGCGTGGGAAGCCTTTGCCGGAGCGCGAGAAGACTAAGGGGACACACAACCATATGCGGTGTCACGTGTTATCAGACACGTGTTAACATAAGGAAACATATGTGTAACTTACTAATCATCACACACGAGTACTCGCACCATGCATAGTGTGCGATACTCCTAGCCATCGCAAGCAACTCATTTGCATTTTCAAAGTTTTTTCTACACACATAACCGCGCACGAAATAACTATAGTAACCGTTTGTGTTATTTTTTCTCATCGCAAACAGTTCATTTGAGTGGGCTGTTTGTCGTGTATCACACTCATCTTGTTTACATGAATCATTTGTGTTCTTTTGGCTCATCACAAAAAATTCATCTATGTGAACTATATGCCATCTATCGCACATACCTTAATCTGGCTGACCGTTTCTGTTGTTTGGCTCATCGCATATAGTTCATCCGAGTGAACTGTATGTCGTCTATCGCACACACCTTGATGTGGCTGACCGTTTATGTTGTGTTCCCTAATCGCAAATAGTTCATCCTAATGAACTGTATGCCGTATATCGCACACATCTTGATATGGCTGACCATTTCTATTGTTCTGTCTCATCGCAAATAGTTTGTATGGATCAAATTTATGCCACGTATCACACACGCAACTCCGATCTAAATCGTATTTGATGACTCCATCATTGCAAACAGTTTGTATCATTTTTATAGTTTTATTAGGACATTGTTTGCGATTTTACCATCGCACACAGTTTCGTCGAAGGGTCTCTGATTGTAGTGTTGCGTTAGCATCATCCTGCAATAGTGCATGGAGGACTTTGTAGCCTCGAGGATTAACAAGAATAAAACATTCTATGTGTATTCTCCATGTCATGTGGAACGAGAATCTCAATCGGGGACAAACTAAGCCAGTTTGAGTTGGATAGTGTAAATTTGGTCTCGGATGAAGTGTGGAAGTGTTCGATCTAGCAAAAATAAAAATGTTCACTTGGAAGCATTTTGCGTGGTCTTCCTTGCTTTGGAGTCTTGGCTAATTGATTACCTCTGATCTGGATTCGGATGTAGATAGTTCTGCTTTTTCCCGTAGAAGTGACCCTAGGTTATTAAAGCCAGAGGAAGAATTTCTAATTGAAAGGTGATTTTTACAAGTTCATGCTATCACTGGAATCTCCAGTTTATCAGACTGAATATGCACAGTTAAAAGAGAGAAACAACAATAGGAAAATAGGTTAGGGCCTAAGGTCTTCACCTTCAAGCATATACTTGCACTAGGTATTTCATCTAAATATCGAACATGGTTTTGGTAAATATCGTTACCATGTGTTGTCAACATTTATGTGTGTGGGGGGGGGATGCGTCTTAATAACATCACAACCGACATACAGCTGCATCATGATTCTATTTTCCAACCAAGGCCTTACCATCTCGCGGGGTTACCTCAAATATAAAGGATTTCTCCATACCAATGTACTGGACATTTAATGACTACACCGCTTGTTCCCCCAAGCACTACAAAAAAATACACTTCCGTGATGATACGTGTTTGTCACAGTAGGTCATGTTTTCTGTCATGCATGTACATCCATGACAAATTTATGACAGAATCAAGATAATCATACCTGTGTTGTCATAGAAGTGTTCCATGACATTACCAAAATTATCATCACGGAAGTGTCCACTTCCATGACGATAAATCGCGCGTCACAGAAGTGCTTTCGTCAAGGGTGACCGACATGTGGCATCCACCGTAACGGAACACCGTTAAGCTATCGGGTCTGGTTTTGGATCTGATAACCCGTTAACAGCCCCGACCAATGGGGATTTTCCATGTGTAAAATCATCATTGGCTGGAGGAAACATGTGTCGGCTCACCGTTGGGAGAGACGTCATCCACTCATTGGACCCAAAGCGCCTATGATACATCGACACATGGCACGACCTAACAGAGGCCCATTCCTGTGAAAAGGCTGGCCCATTTGACTTGGTCAAAAGGTGGCGGGCCGGCCCACGGTAAGCCTGTTAATGGCATGTTCGCATATAGCCCATTTACAGCCCACTAACCCAGGGCCCGTTTATGGCCTATCTGAATTAGGACCAGTAGCGTCATCTGGGTCGTCCAATATAATTCCAGCCCGTTTTAACTTCCGACCCATGTATGGCCCGTGACGTATTTTGGCCCATATGAGGCCCTTAGTAACCCTCGGCCCATTAACGGCCCGTGGTAAAACTGGCCCGTAATGAACAGTGTATCACTTTATACCCATTAACGGCCCATTATTCCGTTGGGCCGTTTCCAGCCCATGTTATGTTTCGCCTTCTCAGGGCCCATTTATTCTTGGGCTCATTTCCAGCATTCGTTTACTTTCGGCCTGTTACTGTCATCTTCTGCTTGTGGGCCAAATACAGCCCATGGTTACAGTCGGCCCGTTTTTGGCTTGTTAATACATTGGGCCGTTTTCATAGCATCACCAAATACGGCCTATTAATGACGGCCCGTTATGGTCAGCCCATGAACGGACGATTTCAACTCTAGCACATTTACGGCCATAATGTGGTCTGTTATTGGCCCATGTTTGGCCAACCGATCACACGCCCCGTAGAAGGCCCATTGTGTCTACGCCCCGTAGAAGGCCTATTGTTTCTACGGCCCTTAGAAGGTCCATTGTTTCTACGGCCCATAGGAGGCCCATGTTAACTACAGTAAATATGTAGCCCATTGTTAATGTGGCCTAGTTTTAAAAACTAGGTTATTGCGGCCACTAGCAAACCGCGGAAAAAGAACTGCACTGACTACAAGAAAACAAATAAAGAAGACAACTGAAATAAATAAGCAAGCAACTTACGCTAGGCTATCATGGCTATTACACATATTACATCCACTGGGCATCAAAGTTTGCCACAAGTCCAAATATAGGGAACAAAGCAGCACAAAACGCCGCAGCAAAACAAGTCCAGAACTGAAACCACTTCAGAAGAGCTCAAGAAACAATATCCTGGGTACCCATAATGCTGGCAAGATGCTTAGAAAGCTTATTAACATTCTCTTGTTTGGCGCTTAAATCCTCCAGCACGTGTCATTGCACCAGAAAGTATGCATCTGAATTCTGCAAGGACTTCCTCAGTCCTTCGGCTTCCTGTCGCATAACATCTGATCGATGTCTTTCAACTTGAAGTTGAGACTCAAGAAGTCGAACTGATTCAGGCAGCGAGTTCGAAGAGCTGGTGCCAGCAGTAATAGCCAGTAACTCGAACACTACATCGGGATAGGACTTTGGGGTTGTCTCAGTGTCTTCAATATAGTTTTTATCAGCTTTCTTGGAGAACAACAGGGATGTCTCACTATCTTGAACCTGATCTGCATTACTTCCTTCTCCAATATTTTATCCGTGTTCTAAAGGAGAAACAAACAAACACATCACAGGTTTACAATGTAGTATATGAAACTCATTTTGGTAAACCAGTTCAGTAGTAAGGTGGATAAGTTAACAACATGAAACAAACATATATCTATGTAGTATGGTCACTGTATGGTCTATATCATTCTAGTTTATGTTGCCAAATCAAGATAGATGCAGTTCGAATCATATCTATTTAAGACAAAGCAGCATAGACAGGATATAAGTGTGGGAAACTACACAGCAATAACAACATTTGTAATGTGCATGGCATGAGAACATAACTGTTTATTCAATTGAAACTGAAATCAACATAGAGCAAGTTACAACAGCAAACACGTTAAAGAAACAGGTTTAAAACATACATGTTGCACCATTGGAGTTTCAATTGCATCCTTCAAATTTGAAATTAGTTGGTATGAGTAAATACAGTGATGCAAGAGCAAAGTAGTATGAACCATACCTACGGAACCTGACCTGAGAACAATTCTTCTTCTGCTTTAAGCATTGACTTGGGGTTTGGAGTGGTGGTCCTCGTGCTTTGGGCACTGCAGTTGCCTTACTAACTGCTCGTGTTTGGGTGCTCAGTGGTGGAGACAGTGTTGTGTCAACGGGAACTGGGTTACTATCTGTTGGGGTTGGGGTTAGAAGGGGTGTCGCTGGTTCTCTGTTCAACTGGGTAGGGGTACAATCTGCGTGAGTCTGGGTTATGTGTGGTGGGGCTGGTTCTTGGGAAGTACAACCGTGGTTCTATCTCCATCGACAGGTAGAACGATCTTTTCTGAAGACCGTGTTCTTACTCCCACAGATACTGCCATCACCCCCTTGAATTGAAATGGCTGATAAACAAGAAAAGTAACTGGATGTACAGACATTGTAAGATAGACAGGTGCAATGGATAGTAGGGAAGAAAACAGGGCATGAAATAATTCACATTTATGTTGTCTAACCAAACAGAATAGCAGGACATAATTTCAAATATACGATGGCTAATTAAATAGGATAGCATGACACAATTTCGCATGTATGATGGCTAGCTAAATAGGATAGAATGACATACTTCAAAATATGATGACTATGTAAACATGATGACATGATGGAAACATGATGGCATGATATAATTCACGGATAGAATGACATAATTCAAAATATGATGACTATGTGAACAGGATGAGATGATATAACTATATTATGTCTTTAGAAAATGGGTTGTCATGCCATAATTCGGATACATGCTGTCTATGTAAACATCATGGCATGATATAATTCAAATATATGATTTATATACTAAGGAAGTGAGCAGAGGGCAATCGCATATATGATGTGTCAACTAAGGAGATGGCATTCAATATCATGTATATAATGTAGAAACTAAGCATTGCAATACAACATATGCATGATATGAGTAATATAACCCTGCCAAGTTTGAGCATACACCTCAGGGGGATAATAGGACTGGTCATCTGCCTCTGAATCCTCCTCTGAAGAGCTATCTGTAACCAGCAACATATCTGCTTCACCAGGTAGCATTATCTGCTCTGAAGACCTTGTTTTCACTCCAGATTTCTCCATCACCAATTCAAATGGGTGATGCACAGGAAGAGCAGTTGAATATACAAACATTTTCGACAAAAGCAATGAGAAATACAAAAAATGTACGACATGATATAATTCACATATATGACGCTTGGCTAAACAGCATGGCATTGCATAATTCACATATATAATGCCTTGCAACAAGATAGCATTGCATAATTCACATATATAATGTCTTGCAAAAAGATGGCATTGCATAATTCACATATATGGTAATTAGACACTAAACATGTGGCATTCACACAAATCATGTCTAAACTAAGAAAATGACATAGAAATGCAAGATACCATACGCATGATATGAGCAACATAACCCTGCCAAGTTAGAGCATGCACCTCGGGGGGGATAGGACTGGTCATCTGTCTCCGAATCCTCCTCTGAGGAGCTATTTGTAACCAGCAAGACATGCGCTTCGTCAGATAGCATTGTCTGCTCTGAAGACCTTGTTTCCACTCTAGATTTTTCCATGACCGTGTCGAATGGCTGATGCACAGGAAGAGTAATTGAATGTACTAAAATTGTTGACAAATTTAACACGTAATAAAAAAATGATGTCATGATATAATTCACATATAAGATGACTGGCTAACTAGGGTGGCATTGCAAAATTCACATATATGTTGCCCGGCTAAACAAGATGGCATTGCATGATTCACATATATGATAAAGAAACTAACCATATGGCATTGACACAAAGCATGTCTAAACTAAGCAGATGACATCTTTGATGTATACAATAAGCAATACAAGGCACCATATGCATGATATTACCAACATCAGCATGCCAAGTTAGAGCGAAGACCTCATGGGGTAAATAGGAGTGGTCTTCTGCTTCTGAATCCCCCTCAAAACAGTTATCTTCCTCTTGATTACGATCCGAAATGGGTGGAGGGGGCTGCCTATGCGCCCACCATGGAGCGACATCTGCATGAAATTTTATTGCCACGCAAGGCTCGTCTCTTTTGCTCTACATGTTCAGTTCCATTGTGTACAATAACTGACATGCATAGGAATAAAACATAGTGAGATTATGTAAGGAGTGCAAGCACAAATCCAGAGTGAAGGTAGCAAACTGTAGATATACCCAAAACCAATGATAGCATGCAGATAATAGCTTTAGTTAAAAAATACAGATAATGGCTCCTTTAATGTTTGTTTGCAGCCAACATGAAACTCATAGTAGACACTCGAGATTAACCAGATAATAGACAGGTAGTATTGATTGTTGTCCCAATATGTACCCCACAACCATTTAAAAACTCAAGTTTCAGCATAAGTTTGGACCTGAGTCGGAGTCTAATAGGTGAACACGACGATAAAGTAGCATGGCATCATATTAAGCGATGCATAACGTAAGCACACACGAAAGAGTGTGACTTCTCTTGCGGACCAGTGTAGTCCTCAAGGTCATCTGCTCAGTTGATGATGGTAATGCAGTTGTCGTGGCTTCCGGCAGCGGGGAAGAAGATCTGAGGCGGCGAAAGACAGTCTAGAGAGCGGATCCCTGCTATGGTGAACCCTTCCGTCGTTGGAGCAGCTGAGCTAGGGTGGAACACAGCACCGCAGGAGCAGGACAAACCACACAAGGTTTTCTTTGACACATACTTGTAACCGAAGTAATTGTGTAAGGGCTTGTTTGAATTTGAGGATTCTAATAATGCAGGGATAGGAAATAGACAGGAATAGGATAGGAATGCACGTGCAAAACAGAGAATTTTAAAACACATGATTTCTGCCAATCTGGGTGTTTGGTTCACAAGAATTGGAAGATCACAGGATGCAAAGAAGCATGGTGAGATTAAGTCAAACCACAAGAAGTGTACAACCTCTTTGGCGAAGCCATGTCGATCTCAGCGTGATTGGGTTGGCCGGTGAGGATGCTCCGGCTGACTTGGCTGTGATGGAGGGTTTCGTCGTTGGAGCAGCTCCGGTGAGTTGTACGACACTGAGGCTGAAGCAGGACAAGAGAGACAACGTTAACCTGAGTGGAATTCTAATAGCATCTCCAATAGATGACGTAAAATACATAACCACAAACTGCTAGATGTATACATCAGCCGCTCATCTTTGAACTTAACTGTCGAAACTGAATTTAACTGTCGAAACTGAACTTAACTGTCGAAACTGAATTTTGCTATCGAAACTGAACGCACTAGAGGTGAGGCTACAAGTCAGTCGACTGACTTCTTCATCTCTGGTCAGTAGATTTTGCAGCCGTTGGATACGAAATCAAGGGCCTATAGTTCATCTTCAACCTCGACCCCCCTGAGCCGCCAGCCACCACCGGCCAAACAGCCGCCCCCTGCTGCCCGCGGCCGGCAGTGCTGTCACAACCCTAGATTTGTTTTTGTTTGTCTTTGCTTGATCATCATGTCATCATGTTTATATCAGAATGAATTTCAAATGCGGATGTTCAAACCCTAACACCAAATGAAATCCAACTAGGATCAAAATGAAATATTTCAATGAACCCAAAATGCCCTTCAGAAATGTTCACGATTTATGGAAAAAGGTGAAAACCTTAACAAGAGATGATACACATTTTTCCAGGACATTTTTGGTCTTTGAATTAAATTAATACTTATTTGAATTGAAGATATAAATTTCTATAAATACTTTTATAACTCCAATATTTCTGAAAACTTGTGAGTGGCTCTGAATATTTTGTATCAGGCCGCATAATAATTTTCAGAAGCTACAAAAATGATTTGGTCTAGAAACTAAATCAAAACAGAAAAGAAAAATAGAAAACAGAAAACAAATGAGAGAGAGAAGTGTTTACATGTAGCCACCTGGCAGCCCACCTGGCCTCGCACTGTTGGCCCAGCCCACCAGGGGCAAGGTTGTCTTCAACCTTGTGCCCACTGGCAAGCCAGCACACGTGCGCCCGTGCGCCAGCTCCTGCTTTGCGCTGGCGAGCTCTCCCCCCCCCCCTCGTGCCACGGAGACGCCCAGAGACCTCTCTCCCCTCCCGTCACTCGTTGCTCTCTCTCCCCTCCTCTGTTTCTCTCGCGCACAGCCACCCGAGGGCGACCGTCGCCGCCGCTCGTCGTTGCCGTAGCCATAGCCACCGGCCTCCCCTACGCCCCTAGACACGCCCCTGAGCTCCGCGAAGGCGCCCTCGTCCTCTCCACCGAGTCATGCAACATTGGGTGCCCGGGAACGCCGCCACCACCGTCGTCTTCAACTCCGGCCTCCGAGATCGCCGGCAATGCCCCGACGCCGTCCGGCCTCCCCCGAGCCCACTGACCTGCTCATCGTATTCACTGTGAGCTCCTGCCCATTTCTCCTTTTTCATTTTGCTCGTTCCCGTGCCGTAGCATCCTCGCCCGCGTGCCCGAGCACCGCCGTCCGCCATGGGCGCCGGGAACCTAGCTGCTGTGCTCCATTGCTCAAACCATTGAGTCTCGCGTGCTCCCGGAGCCATGTGGAGTCCGCCCAGCACCTCATCCCACTCGCTAACGCACCGCAGCAACCGCGCCCGCGTGTCCCGAGCTCCGGCCGCTGCCCGGCTCGTCGCTGCCACCGTTGCACGCCACCCCAGCACCCGCAGCTGCCACCGTCCAACGCGCCTCGTCGCGCCGGTCCCGTAGAACCCATCCGCACGGCCTCTCGTCGCCAGAAACGGCCGGACGAGGACCTCCACCGTGTCCTGCTTAGCACCGGCGGTTAATCGCCGGTTAGCCGACGTGGCCATCATTAGATTAGGGGCTAACTAACCCTATTAGTTTAACACTAGACAATGACCATGGGACCCGCTTTGTTAGTTTACTGGATAACTAAAATAATTAGATTACTTAATAAAATCGACGGACCCACGCGTCAGCATTGACCGTGCTGACGTGACCTTTGACCAGGCCCACATGTCTGTGACCCTAGCCAACACTGTGACACTGACCAGTGGGACCCGCTTGTCAGGTTTGACCTGGACCGGCTGCTATTGACATGCTGACGTCATTGTGTCGTACTGCTGATGCAGTTAACAATTTTCTATATTTAAAATAATCCAGGAAATTCCAGGAAATGTTTAAAACTTCAAAAATTCGTAGTGATTCAACATAACTCCAAATGAAATAATTTATATACGAAAAATTATCAGAAAAATTCAATCTATCCATCTGTACCATTTTCATGCATGTTGGAACAATTTATAGTTGCTAAATAGGGAAAATCATATGTTTGACATTTAAATAATCACATATGGAGTTTGAATTTGAACCTTTGGTTCAAACCAACTTCATTTAACTTTGTTGCTAGTTGCATTAGCTCAAAACACCAACATGTTGCCATGTCATGATCATGCATCATATTGTTGTGTTGCATTGATTGTGTTTCCTCTCTGTTGCCGGTAATTGTTCCCCCTCAGTAGACGTGGTTTCGACAATGAGATCGATGACACCGATGAAGAGCTATATTATCTTCAGAAGTGCCAGGCAAGCAAAACCCCCTTGTTCATTTCGATACAATCCCACTCTCTTGCTCTTTCTCTCTTTTACTGCATTAGGACAACAATTATTCAACTGTTACATGCTGTGGTAGTTGAACCCCTTTTCCCTTGCATGACCTGTCATTGCCACAGTAAATAGATGAAACCCACTAGCATGAGTAGGATTTGTTTGAGCCCTGATGAGCCTACTCATTCATGCTTGTTTGTCATGCCTGCTACTGCTTAGAGTTGAGTTAGGTCTGATTCATCAGGGATGAAATGGAGGTGTGTGAACATGTCTTAATGTTGAGAGCTAAGTGTAGCGACCCGACCCAAATGGATCAAGTCTCTGTGCTTATGTGTCATCCCTGGATCAGTATGCTGACACACACAATACTCGAAGGATTTATAACAGAGGTAAATCACATGTATAAAGTAACATAAATACTATTACCTCAATCCAAACTCGCGGAAGCAACAAGGTTGTGGTTACCCATCAACACCAACGGCAAAGTTGAGTGTAGAAATCGTAACCCTAACGTATCACTTACTCGTCGTAAGAAACCTGCAACATAAGACGTTGCAGCCCGAAACGGGTCAGTACATTGAATGTACTGGCAAATTCACACCATAGAGAATAATGAATAAAGGCTATCACTACATGCATATTTGGCTGGTGGAAAAGCTCTATGGTTATAAGGTTTTTGCGTAAAGCCAATTTTTCCCTAATGCAAAGGAATAAATTTATTTAACTATCATGGTGGTTGTGAAACATTGAGAATGGTTGACAGCATTCTCAATCCCAATTAAAAGTAATTAAAACCCAACAACATTAATTAGAAGTACATGATGAGATTCAGATATTCAAGTACTAGATACTCAAGTTGTCCATAACCGGGGACACGGCTAATCATGATTAGTTTGTTACACTCTGCAGAGGTTTGCGCACTTTTCCCCACAAGACTCGATCGCCTCCGTTTGGTTTCTCGCACTACATGGTGTTTGAGAAGACGGATGACCGAGACATAGTCTTTCAGAAGCGCTAGCACCTACATGTGGGGTAGACCGTACACCTACATCCCCTACATCTGCTAGTCCACCCCGTAAGAGTTCGCACTACTTAGTCAACTATGCCAGAGCCCATAATGGCTGTGGCTGCACACGGAAGTTTCTAGCATGAAAGATCTTATGATCCCTTTGGGCCTGGGTGGCGGTCCAAAAAAATAGGCAAGTCCTGATAGACATCAGGTGCCTCAATCCAACCAGATGTGTGTTTATGTTGCCACCTTAAATAAACCATTAAAATTATCAACTCACATCTGTCATGGATATCACTCACCCAATCCACGTCTACTAGCATAGCATGGCATAATAAGCAAACGTAGAAGTAACTCCCAAAGGTTTCATAATAATACAGGTAATAGGTACTACCTCATCTACTTCCCATCCCACAGTTTAATTAGATCCTAATCATGTAATGTGTGAGGATTGATCTAATGCAATAAAACTGGGTTGTAGAAAAGGTATGATCAAAGTGTGAACTTGCCTACAAGGTTGATGAAGATGATTCGCACTCAAAATCTCTGGATAGATCTACTCCTCACACTCCGGTCAATCTATCGTAAGCAAACAATAGTAACCACATAATAAGTACTCATCTAATGCACAAGTAAAACTCGAACGAGAGAACGAACCAGATAGTTCAACTTAAGAACTCCGGTTGCAAAGAAAGAACGAACCGAACAAACGATGGAAAACAAACGGCGAAACAAAACAACTCGGTTATAGCAAGTTGAAACTAGGTCAAAATTTTACAGTAGCAAAAACTTGTTCAAGTTGATTAGACGGAACGGCGGTTTCGAGACGGAACTCCAGGCGCTGGAATCACCTGATTCCGATAAACGTGCGAGAAGATAAACTAGAACGATGATCGGATCTGAGATCACGATCGCGGAATAAATCCGACGAGAAGAAAAAGAAGAACGGTTAAACAAACGGGCGTCGTTAACCGGGAAGAATCCGGTGATCACGTTCGTTAGGACGAACGGTCCGGCGAACGGTCCAAAGGCAACTAATCGGAGAAGAAAACGAATCCGATCTAGGGTTTCGGAGAAGAAAAACTGATCGAAAAACTGATCTAGAAAACCGGAACGGTTTAGAGAAGAAAAGAATCGGAACGATTAGAAGAAAACGATCCGAGAAAAAGAATAGATGTAGCGCGGGGCTACCTGCGAGGTCTCCGGTGAGGGGCTCCGGCGGCGTCGGCGTAGGGCGGCGGTGTGGACAAGGTGCGGCGGCGGCGTGGACGGCGGCGGCGCAAGACGGCGGCGACGGCGGCGGCGGCGCGGGTGAGGCGGCGGCGCTAGGGCGCGAAGGTGCGACGGCGGCGCGGGGGGGCGGCGGCGCAGGGCACAGGCGGCGGCGCGCGGGTTGTGGCACGGCGCGGCGTGTGGGGTGGCGGCGGCAAGGTGCGGCGGCGGCGCGGGTGTGGGGTGGCGGCGCGGCGCGGGTGTGGTGGAGCTCTAGGCTTTGGGTTTGATGATTTAGAGGGGGGGGTGCTTGGGTATTTATATGGGTGAGGGGAGACAAAATTTGGGGTAGGGGGCAAGAATTAGACTAGGAATAGGAAAAGATCTAGAAATAGAAAAGGAATATACGGAAGTAGGACAAAAGTCCTACTAGGACTTCCAAAGACAAAGGCGGCGGCTCCTGGAGCCTGGGCACGCGCGCGGTGCGGCCAGGGCCTTGGCCTTGGCTGGCCGGCCGGCGGCGTGGGCCTTTGGCCCAAGGCGCTGAGGTTTTTTTTTTAAACGGTTCCGCACTCGGAAAAACACAGAAAAACAAAATCTACCGGACTCCAAAACTAATAAAGTAAATTTTCCCCGACTCCTAAAAATGAGTCGAACAAAATGAACTTTTCTCCGGCCTAAAATAAAATTTTCAAAAAAAACGCGCATTTTTCCTATCCAAATAAAACTCAAACAAACACCGGAAAACGAAATTTGATCTATTTATTAAATCTTCATTTTTCCTATATTTGGGAAAGTCATATTATTCCCTCTCTCATATTTTTTTTGATAACGGAAAAATAATTGAAGATGAAATAAATAAATCAAATGATCCTCTTTTCCAATTCGAGAAAACTCTCAAATAAGAAAATAACGAAATCTCCAACTCTCTCCGAAGGTCCTTGAGCTGCGTGAAGTTTCTAGGATCGACCAAAAAGCAAGAAAATAAGATATGCATGATGATCTAACATTCCAAATTGAAAATAAATTCAAAGGAGCTTTGAATTTAATTCTTTGAAACTCCCAACTCATATTTCATATTTGAAGAAGTCATTTTATCTTCTCTCGTGAAAATCATTGAGTCGCATAAAGTTTCAGAATTGGAATATTTCCAAATGAAATTCAAATATTTTCAACAACCCTTTTCATTTAATTAAATGGAAGAAGTCATATTATCTTCTCTCTAGGGTTTTGTGTTGAAAAGAATTTGAATTCATGGAGATCAGAAAACCAATATGAAAGTTTGGGAAAGTCCTTTTATTCCCTCTCATTTAACTTTCAAAAAGCTTCGAATTCACTCACTTTCAGACAATCAATCAAACAATCAATCAAATCTATCTATTTGTTTATAACATTCCAAAATTTAGAATTTTGGGATGTTACAAACCTACCACCCTTAAAATGAATCTCGTCCTCGAGATTCGGAGAGGCTAGCAAGAAATAGGTTAGGGTTTGGGGGTCTCCTAAAAAAATCCATCAATCGTCTCCGGGGTCTGGGGTGCTACCACCCTTAGAAGCATGGTTACAGTTCCATCAAAACTCATATACTCCATCCTTATCCTTGACAGTGTCAGTCTTCTCAGATCCTCGAGAAAATTCCTTCTCCGAGCTCTTCCGGTAGTGGCATAACCTTTTCCTCAATTCTTCTGTCTTTCATCTAGGTAAGGTTCTTCCGAGACTGGGTCTTCTTAGCTGAAGGGTCTGGCGCCAAAACTAAACAACTATCGATATCTCATGGTGGTCAACAATTTATGGTTTCTCCTGCAGGAAATGGGTCTGGGTGATCCTCACCGTATAACCTACGGTTGGCAACAATTGCCGTGTACAAGGGAAAATTCTTATACCATTCTAAGGTTTAACAAGGTTTAATATCGTCGTCTCTCTACTATAGGCAAGTCACTCAGATTTACCATCCCATATAACAAGGCGAAGAGTAAGTCGGTATGGTGATCAATCCATCCCGCACCCAAATCATTACCATGTATACAGTTTAGCGAATCTCGCATTCTAACACTGGTCATTCTCACAAGCATTGCAGAATTTATCTTATCGACGAACTAAGTTCGGATAATCCATAGATTCTGCAAGCCAAACAACCATCTATCGTTCCTTCACAACTCTCAGGTTTTGCGTTACTCCTATAAAATCGTCTATCGACAAAGGTATATCCTCCTCCAGGGTCCTTCCTTCAGCAAGAATGTGCTTGCTTCTTGGCAGGTCCTGGGGCCTGTGGGTTATGGCACATCTCATCACTTGTAGTCCTTGAACTTATCATAGCGCAACTGATCATTGTTCCAACTTCCTAGTATTCTTAAATCCATCCAATTGTATTGTCTTCCTTCCTTCTATTGGCACCAAACTAGGACATGATTACTCAGACTTGTCATGGGGTTGCCATTGCTCCATATTTCCAACATCATACCTCCTTTATATCCAATAGTAATTTATCTCTTCATCCTCGTGGGATATCCCTCATACCGAGATAAAACTTATACTTATGAAGTCCATATTCCACATCATTATCCTTTCCAGGGTCAAGCGTCCTTACAGGGGAATATTGGCCATTTCTGCATGGCACTTCTTCAACTGGGAAACGTGAAACACATCTTGAACTCCTGACAGTCCTTTGGGTGACTCCAACTTGTTGGCCACTTCTCCATACGCTCCAAAACTCGGTATGGTCCTACAAATCTCGGGGCTAACTGTCCCTTAACTCCAATCCGTTTAACTCCTCGCAGAGGGAACACATGAAGACACGCTCTGTCTCCAATTTCATAGACTACCTCCTTGAGTTTGTGAGTCTACATAACTCTTCTGCCTGGACTGAGCTACCTTCAGCCTATCTCGAATCAACTTAACATTCTCTTCCGACTCCTTTGGTCCAAACAACTGTCGGTCTCCAACTTCATCCCACATACTCTTGGGGTATCACACATTTCGAGACAAAACTCGTATTCATTTTGTCCGAAATCCATTACAGGGTACTACCACCCTTAAAATGCACAAATCTTCCATAGACCATATTTCTTTTATCCTCAGAATGGCCAAAATTCTCCTTCATAGAGTAACAACTCATAAAATCCATATCAGTACCAACGACGCTACTTTATTGATTCTCAAATTATTACAATCTCCTGTTTTTCCATTACATGCCTCAACTCAACACCTCAATATAAAGGAAAATGTCCTCACTACTACGACTATATTTCTTCTGTTACAAACTCAACTACTTATCACAAGTCTCCTTCTCCTTCGGACAATCTCTGGCAAGGTGCCCTGCTTTATTACAACGGAAACATATTACATCTGACAAGTTTCGAGGTTTCCTTGTGATTATATAGCCTCCTGGGGTTCTTGGCTTCCTTTTTGGGCAACTGTGGAGGTAGTGCCCTGACTCCTTGCACTTATAACAGGTGACATGTCTCAGATCCTTCCTGGAATCCAATCTGCTTCTCTTCCTGGACCTTTCCATACCAATCATGGCTTCTATTTCCTGTGGGTCATACTCTACTTCCTCCGTTGGGAATTCTACTAGATCCCCATTCATACAATTCTGGGAGATGTGTCCTTCTTCTCCACATGAATAGCATGACTTAGTGCAGGGTTTAATTGGCTCTTCTTTGGGTGTGTCCTGCACATCTTCCTTCATCACAGGTTCTTCTAAAATTTCCATAAGGGCTCCTCTCGGTACTTCTTTCTTCTGCTGGATGGTTCTTTGTACCAAGGGGTAAATGTGACACTGAGCAGGGTAGTGGGTAGTCCCTTCACACAAGAAACAAGTGATCTGCCTAGTTGGGCATTCTTCAACTGGGTGACTTCCTTCACAATTAGGGAACTAATTCTTGCATTCTTTATGGGTGTGTCCTAATTCTCCACAAATCTTGCATGCACAAGTTTTCTTCATATCCTTTTCCATAAGGCTTCAACTTCTGGGAAACAAGCCGAGACATTGGCAGAGTCAACTTAAATTCTTTCCAAGTGGTTACTCCTTGCCATCCATTCATGGTTTGGTACATCCTCCACCAAGTAGCAGCACCTCTTTCAAAACATTGAAGAGCATGCTGGGCCATATCCTTTCCGACTATAGGGTTGTTCTCCATGTGATCCTCCATGTTCTGAATCCATCGGTCTGTCTCCAACTGACTCATCGGTCTAGAAAATACAAGCTCATCTCCATTCATCCTCTATTAGGTCCATGGGTTTTGGGGTGAGATAAGAGAGATAGAGAGGGATACACACAATGCAAACAACAGTTTTGAAAAGACAGATTTTTGTTGTGGCTGTCGAAAAACATCAAACAAATGACAGCTCACAAACGTCGCATCTAACGCAGGTATATAACAGGGGTTTGTTCTTCTAAAGGTCAACATCGCCAAACTCTTCAAGTCTTGTTCATGCCTCCAATGGCTTCTTCCGATCATGCTTGTCTTTCTCAAGTTCCTTTGCCAGATCAATTTCTGTTGACGTGAAATCTCTCGTGACATCCTTTAATATTCCGGAGTTGCATTTCAAACTTCTGGTTTCAACATCCTTCACATGAACCATGGTCCTACTGTCCTTCAGTTCCTGACAAATCTCCGGTATCTCGAGGTTGTAGCTCCTCCAGCTTGGCTACTTTCGCGTCTAAGTTCTTCACGAAATGCTCCTTGTCAAAATACGGCTTCTTGTAGCTCCATCTTAACTTCTTGATGTAACACTCCAGATCCTGGTGATACACCGGCTAGGGTTAAAACTTCATCTTATGATAGGTGCTCCGTCAGCCTTCTTCCATCAAATCCATTCTGAAGACTTGCATCCTTAACTCAGCACGGTGACAATAGCATTAGCGGGTGATGACATCACGGATAACCGTGTTTCTGCCCTTGTCATTGCCATGAGCTATCTTCCATAGTTAATATCCCCTGCCTTAGGATTTTCTTTGACAAAACTTCGAGTTCTCATACTCCTTGTTTCAGTCTTTCTC
Source organism: Triticum urartu (assembly GCF_003073215.2). Classification (NCBI taxonomy): domain Eukaryota; kingdom Viridiplantae; phylum Streptophyta; class Magnoliopsida; order Poales; family Poaceae; genus Triticum; species Triticum urartu. The sequence continues at coordinate 153,820,578 of NC_053028.1, read as the reverse complement.
CGATACACCTTGATCTCGGGTATTGACAACTTCCATAATCTGCCAAGCTCCATAAGGGTAGCCTTCCTAGGTCATACAAATCTGGGAATTCTTCAGAGCCTTCAAATTCTACTTGTCTTCGGTCTTCAACCGTTGTAGTTTCCATTATCATAATGTATGGTAAAATCTCCTTCATTCCATAGTGGTCTCAGTTGTCCGATATCTTGTACTTCTTGGAGTGGTCTCATCCGTCGAATCTTCGAATGGTCAAAAGGGGAAAGGGGTATGGTCTCACTAAAGGGAATTTTTTGAATAAGCTCAGAAGAGAAGAGAGGTAAAAGATCTTTTTGAAAGGGAAAGTTGTAGAGAAAAATCTTTGCTATGGGCTTGCCAGTTTCTAGGGTCACGTCCTACAGTCAACATGTGCTCTGATACCATCTTGTAGCGACCCGACCCAAATGGATCAAGTCTCTGTGCTTATGTGTCATCCCTGGATCAGTATGCTAACACACACAGTACTCGAAGGATTTATAACAGAGGTAAATCACATGTATAAAGTAACGTAAATACTATTACCTCAATCCAAACTCGCGGAAGCAACAAGGTTGTGGTTACCCATCAACACCAACGGCAAAGTTGAGTGTAGAAATCGTAACCCTAACGTATCACTTACTCGTCGTAAGAAACCTGCAACATAAGACGTTGCAGCCCGAAACGGGTCAGTACATTGAATGTACTGGCAAATTCACACCATAGAGAATAATGAATAAAGGCTATCACTACATGCATATTTGGCTGGTGGAAAAGCTCTATGGTTATAAGGTTTTTGCGTAAAGCCAATTTTTCCCTAATGCAAAGGAATAAATTTATTTAACTATCATGGTGGTTGTGAAACATTGAGAATGGTTGACAGCATTCTCAATCCCAATTAAAAGTAATTAAAACCCAACAACATTAATTAGAAGTAACATGTTGAGATTCACTCGATATTCAAGTACTAGATACTCAAGTTGTCCATAACCGGGGACACGGCTAATCATGATTAGTTTGTAAACTCTGCAGAGGTTTGCGCACTTTTCCCCACAAGACTCGATCGCCTCCGTTTGGTTTCTCGCACTACATGGTGTTTGAGAAGACGGATGACCGAGACACAGTCTTTCAGAAGCGCTAGCACCTTACATGTGGGGTATACCGGTACACCTACATCCCCTACATCTGCTAGTCCACCCCGTAAGAGTTCGCACTACTTAGTCAACTATGCCAGAGCCCATAATGGCTTGTGGCTGCACACGGAAGTTTCTAGCATGAAAGATCTTATGATCCCTTTGAGCCTGGGTGGCGGTCCAAAAAAAAACAGGCAAGTCCTGATAGACATCAGGTGCCTCAATCCACCCAGATGTGTGTTTAAGTTGCCACCTTAAATAAACCATTAAAATTATCATCTCACATCTGTCATGGATATCACTCACCCAATCCACGTCTATTAGCATAGCATGGCATAATAAGCAAACGTAGAAGTAACTCCCAAGGGTTTGATAATAATACAGGTAATAGGTACTACCTCATCTACTTCCCATCCCACAATTTAATTAGATCCTAATCATGCAATGTGTGAGGTTTGATCTAATGCAATAAAACTGGGTTGTAGAAAAGGTATGATCAAAGTGTGAACTTGCCTGCAATGTTGATGAAGATGATTCGCACTCAAAACTCTTGATAGATCTACTCGTCACACTCCGGTCAATCTATCGTAAGCAAACAATAGTAACCACACAATAAGTACTCATCTAATGCACAAGTAAAAATCGAATGAGAGAACGAACCAGATAGTTCAACTTAAGAACTCCGGTTGCAAAGAAAGAAAGAACCGAACAAACGACGGAAAACGGCGGAAAAACAACTCGGTTCTAGCAAGTTGAAACTAGGTCAAATTTTACTGGGGCAAAAACTTGTCCAAGTTGATTAGACGGAACGGCGGTTTCGAGATGAAACTCCAGGCGCTTGAATCACCTGATTCCGATAAACGAGCGAGAAGAAAAACTAGAACGAAGATCGGATCGGAGATCGCGATCGCGGAATAAATCCGACGAAAAGAAAAAGAAGAACGGTTAAACGAACAGGCGTCGTTAACCTAGAAGAATCCGGTGATCACGTTCGTTAGGACGAACGGTCCGGCGAACGGTCCAAAGGCAACTAAATCGGAGAAGAAAACGAATCCGATCTAGGGTTTCGGAGAAGAAAACCGATCGAAAAACCGATCTAGAAAACCGGAACGGTTTAGAGAAGAAAAGAATCGGAACGATTAGAAGAAAACGATCCGAGAAAAAGAATAGATGTAGCGCGGGGCTACCTCGGCGAGGTCTCCGGTGAGGGGCTCCGGCGGCGTGGCGTAGGGCGGCGGTGTGGACAAGGTGCGGCGGCGGCGTGGGCACAAGGGCGGCGGCGCAAGACGGCGGCGACGGCGGCGGCGGCGCGGGTGAGGCGGCGGCTCTAGGGCGGAGGCGAACGGTGGCGACGGCGGCGGCCGGTGCGGGTGAGGCGGCGGCGCTAGGGCACAAGGCGGCGGCGGCGTGGGTGTGGCGCGGCGCGGCGGTGACGCAGGGCGCGGCGCGGCGTGTGGGGTGGCGGCGACAAGGTGCGGCGGCGGCGCGGGTGTGGGGTGGCGGCGCGGCGTGGGTGTGGTGGAGCTCTAGGCTTTGGGTTTGATGATTTAGAGGGGGGGGGTGCTTGGGTATTTATATGGGTGAGGGGAGACAAAACTTTGGGTAGGGGGCAAGAATTAGACTAGGAATAGGAAAAGATCTAGAAATAGAAAAGGAATATACGGAAGTAGGACAAAAGTCCTACTAGGACTTCCAAAGACAAAGGCGGTGGCTCCTGGAGCCTGGGCACGCGCGCGGTGCGGCCAGGGCCTTGGCCTTGGCTGGCCGGCCGGCAGCTTGGGCCCAAGGCGCTGAGGTTTTTTTTTTTAAACGGTTCCGCGCTCGGAAAAACACAGAAAAACAAAATTTACCGGACTCCAAAACTAATAAAGTAAATTTTCCCCGACTCCTAAAAATGAGTCGAACAAAATGAACTTTTCTCCGGGCCTAAAATAAAATTTTCAAAAAAAACGCGCATTTTTCCTATCCAAATAAAACGCAAACAAACACCGGAAAACGAAATTTGATCTATTTATTAAATCTTCATTTTTCCTATATTTGGGAAAGTCATATTATTCCCTCTCTCATATTTTTTTTGATAACGGAAAAATAATTGAAGATGAAATAAATAAATCAAATGATCCTCTTTTCCAATTCGAGAAAACTCTCAAATAAGAAAATAACGAAATCTCCAACTCTCTCCGAAGGTCCTTGAGCTGCGTGAAATTTCTAGGATCGACCAAAAAGCAAGAAAATAAGATATGCATGATGATCTAACATCCCAAATGAAAATAAATTCAAAGGAGCTTTGAATTTAATTCTTTGAAACTCCCAACTCATATTTCATATTTGAAGAAGTCATTTTATCTTCTCTCGTGAAAATCATTGAGTCGCATAAAGTTTCAGAATTGGAATATTTCCAAATGAAATTCAAATATTTTCAACAACCCTTTTCATTTAATTAAATGGAAGAAGTCATATCATCTTCGCTCTAGGGTTTTGTGTTGAAAAGAATTTGAAATCATGGAGATCAGAAAACCAATATGAAAGTTTGGGAAAGTCCTTTTATTCCCTCTCATTTAACTTTCAAAAAGCTTCGAATTCACTCACTTTCAGACAATCAATCAAACAATCAATCAAATCTATCTATTTGTTTATAACATTCCAAAATTTAGAATTTTGGGATGTTACACTAAGTGTGTGAACACGATTTGGTAAAGGTATCGATTAGAGGCCATGTAGGAGTACATGGTGGGTTGTTTCATTGAAGCCATCCTTAGGAACTGAGTTCTGTGCTTGTGATCCATGAACAGCTACTAGCATGCATTGGGCCTGAAACCAATGGACCCTCTCGACTTATTAACTGCCCTTGCCCTCTGTCCAGGAGTTGCAACTAGTTTCTGGTGTTTGTAGGATATGTGTTGGAGGTCGTGCGTAGTGCTGACCCTAGGGGTGGGCTATGATGCGGTAGATACATCATGGCCGGGTATGCCGGGCGCTCGTTTGGTGTCGCGGAACCCTGTACACGTCGTTTGGGGCTGAGAGCGAAACCCTGGCCGGATCTCCTCGTAGATGGAACCCGAATAGGCGATAAACCTGGACTAGAGACTTGTGTGGTTAGTCAGGTCGTGGCCGACTCCCTCGCCAGGCTTCTGCTTGAAGGTTGCCAAGATACACGACGTGTACATGGTGGTAAGTGGTGAGAGCGTGTGTGAAGAAGTACACCCCTGCCCTGCAGGGTTATAAATGATCTATTCGAATAGCTGTGTCCGCGGTAAAGGACTTATGGGTTGCCTGTACAGTTCATAGAAAAGTGAAAGTGGATACTCTAAAATACACAAGATAAGTGTGAGTGCTATGGATGGCGTTCTCGTAGGGAGACGGGAGCGGATCCATAGTGGTGTATTGGTTGGTGAATATGTGGTCTCTTGTGCGCCACCTCAAAAGAGTTACTTACAGTAGTAGTTCAGGTTAGCCACTGAGTCAAAGCTGGCTTGCTGCAGTTAAACCCCACCATCCCTTTGTTGATAATGATGCATATGTAGTTAGTTCTGATGTAAGTCTTGCTGAGTACATTTGTACTCATGTTTGCTTAGTTTATGTTTTTGCAGAGAGACTTCAGTCTCGCTAGTAGTTCCGTGTGGACTTCGACGTTTAGCTTGTTACCTCAGCTATGATCTTGTGCCCTCGACAAGGTCTTGTAGATAGTCAGGCTTCTCAGCCTTTTTCTTTTATAGTTGTCTGTACTCAGACAAGTTAAGCTTCCGCTTGTTCTTGTTGCTTGTATGACTTGAATGCTGGGTCATTAGACCCATGTTTGTAATACTTGGCTCCTTGGAGCCTAATGAATAAATACTTTGAGTCGTCGAGTTTTGTTGTGATGCCATGTTGTATTTACACATTTCGAGCATATTGTGTGTATGATTGAAATGCTTGGTATGTGTGGGATCCGACAACCTAGTTGTCTATCCTTGGTAGCCTCTCTTATGGGGAAATGTAGTCTAGTGCTTCCACTGAGCCATGGTAGTCTGCTACAACCCGGTTTACCGGAGTCCTGTTAACCCAGTTGCTACTGCTCCGGAACACTTAGACCGGCCGGCATGTGTCCTTCTTCGATCCTGTGTCTGTCCCTTCTGGGAAATGTCACGCGGTGTCTTTCGGAGTCCTGTTAGCCCAGCTTCTACAACCCGGATTCACTCGCTGATGACCGACACGTTCGTTATTGGGTCATGTATGCATGTCCCTGTAAGTTAGTGCCACTTTGGGTTTACGACTAGTCATGTCGTCCCGGGTTCTTTGTCATATGGATGCTAGCGACACTATCATATACATGAGCCAAAAGGCGCAAACGGTCCCGGGCCAGGTAAGGTGGCATCCGTGCGAATACCGTGCGTGAGGCCGTAAAGTGATATGATGTGTTACATGCTAGATCGGTGTGACTTAGGATCGGGGTCCTAACATGTGCGCCGCCCCGCCTGCCCCGAAAACACTCCCCACCACCGGTCCGCTGCTTCCCCAGCCATCCCTGTAGCGCCCCCCCCCCCATGCCGAGCTTTTTCTCCGGCGATCCCCACGCCACCGCCCCACCACCGCCGGTGACCACCGGCCCCACCCTAAACCCTAAGATAGATAGTGGGGTACCTCTCCGACAAGCCCCCCTCCCTGTTGCGGCTGGTTCTTCCATAACTCCGGTGAGCCCCCCCTGAAAATCGACCGACCCAAAAGTAGATTCAGTCGAATGAAGTGTAGCTAAATCGGAGCAGCATCGCAAGCAAGAGCAAGAGCGAGAGCAGCAATGCGAGCAAGAGCAAGAGCAAACCAGGCAGGGGACCGAGAGCAAGAGCACAGCAGCAGTGCGAGCGAGAGCTAAAGCAGCAGCAGCTCCTACTGATGTGCACGTCGTCGCCGAGGGAGCGACACCGTGGAGGAAGTGGCCGGCGACACCGCCATGGATGGAGCTGCACCGTGTCGGCTCGGGACCGAGCACCGGCAGCACCATGAGACCGAATCAAGAAGAAAATGCGGTGATTAGTGTACAACCTCTTTCGTGGCGCCGATTAGGCCGCAGCTTCATCCGAGGAAACGGTGATGACGATGCTCTTTCGGTGGTGCAGGTGAAGACGGTGGTGTGGGAATGGAGGTGGCGCAAAAGACGAGGGAAACGCTGGTGCAGCTCCTTGGAGGTGGAGGACGGGGTGGCTGAACCGGCGGGACGACCAGATCAACGACGGATCCTCATCCGGTACGGTGGATGAGGGACGTCGAGGTGTTGCTGTGGATGACGTCGTCGGGAAAGAGTCTCCAGCTGGGTGGCGGATGGAGGAGGGTGTGGGGCATCGCGGGTTTTGCCGGCCTCGGTGTACGAATGGGTGGGCGGATGGGATGGGAGTGGGGGAACCATGGCTTAGGGACACGCTTGTCCGAAATGTGGGGTAAGTTACGAATTACCCCCACCGATTTGAGGCAGTTCTTTCGGTTCAGGGGTATCACGGGCATTTCTCGTGTTGGGATTTCACAGGAGGTGGGATTTTTCACACGCGTTGTAATTTTGGAATAGCAAGGCGCGGGTTGAGATGGAGGGAGTTGTCGAAGCACAACTAGACAAAGATATATCTTAAATATTTTGGGCTAACAAGGCGCGGGTTGAAATTTCCGGACAAGCCTAACGTGTACTGTACCAAATCAATTCGCACTACATATGTCATTCAAAACATTGAATTCATGTTATGTTCAATTAAAATATTTCTCTACGTGTATAATGCATGCAACCTAGTACTCAAATGAACCTTTTAGTGCATTCCAAATGTATATACTACCGCTTCAATATGAACTAAATTTGAATTCATTTCTCTATTTGAATAAGATCTACAATAATTATTGTTGTGAAGTCAAAGCATTTGAATTCGTTTCTCTGTTTTAATAAGATCTACAATCGTCATTATTGTCAAGTTAAACCATCGTTTGTGTATTATCTTCACAGCACACCACATGATTAGTCTCGAGTTACATATGAACTATGTGTACTATATGAACACGAACTTGATTTTTTGAATCCACTTTATGTTGATTTCAAATCATAGTACATTTCAAGCTCTAGCTAGATCTTTTCACAAACTAAACCATGTTTCATATGTATAATGTGTTTATCACATTATGTATGGTGCCCCGCCCCCTACGCCTACAAGTATTTAGATGTGAGTTGCAAACACCACACATTACCACAAATTCAAATATAATGTGAGAATGTTCGATATATAGTATTATTTAGATTGTTCAATATTTAGTTGTAAGCTGCAAATGCCACACATTATCACAAATTCAAATAAAATGTGAGATTGTTCGATGTATAGTATGGTTTAGATTGTTCGACATTTAGTTGTGAGTTGCAAACGCCATGCATCATCACATTATGGTATAACATGTGCAAAACCACAACACGCGTATCACTGCTATATTCATGCATGAATATGTTTAAAACACTATGATCTCCTATTCAAATATATGAATTCACTTTCATTTCAAATTATGATCTTTGTTAGTCTCTTACACCCACACAATCCTCTAACCTTTGTAGCTACCACTAAATTTCTCTCATGCATGCACATGCCCTCCCCCTCCCTCAGCATTCTATCCATCGCGCACATTCATTTTTTTCTTTAGGTCGTTCTCCCATAGTCTCCACAACTCCTTTCCAACACACACCGATCGATAAACCTCTCCAGTAATGTCTGCCTAAAACATACACACGCACCTTCAATCTCCTCCTTTATGTGTCCTTGCCTCGTGTCTCTCATACGGTCCCACACACGTGTAAACTCTCACCGCTCTTTTCATCGATCTCACAACCGCACACTCCTCCCCCTATCTAGCTAGTAGTTAGGCCTCTCGCACCACCTCCTAGCTCCATTCTCTCTGTCTATCCGTCTCGCCGGGCCTTATTTGCCTCTAACAAATGGACGTACACCGGCCGATCTCCCGCTATACATATAGCTAGCTAGGTCCTTATAACTCGTTTTCCCCATGCGTCGATCGATCTACCTCATTAGTTATGTCTCTCCCTTCCTCCGACAAACAACAATTGATCTACCGATCTAGTTAGGTTTGCTTACCAAACACATGGTTCCCCTTCATCATACATGGATGTGTCCCGACAGATCTATCACACACAGGCACACAAAGAAACACATCCCCACTCTTATTGATAATATTGCAGTTCCACCCTCAGTTTGTCTAGTAGGCCTCTCCCACCATCTTTGAGAAGCAACTCCATCACCCATCCAGCACTCTACCCATCTCCCTCCCTCCCTCTCTCCTCTCTCTCTATCTCTCACATCCTATTTCCCGTCCTTCAGTTATGTATGGATGTCGACCAATCTCCCTCAAGACATAGCTGGGTCTCTCCTTCTCAACACATATACGAGTCGTTCTACCTCTTTAGTTAGGCATCTGCCTACCCCTCCCCCCACCCCCTCCCACACACACACACCAATACATCGAGCGCTCTAGTCATGTCTCCCTACCACACACAAACTTGACCTGTGCCCTCTGACGTTCTGGCATCTAGGTCAGTCACCCTATATCTTTGACTTGCACACACACACACAATTTCGATGGCTCTCTTCATCGATCTCGCACCCACCCACTTGATCATCTCTTCGACTCTATCGATATCTATGACCCCTCCCTCTCTTCTCGTGGATCGCCCGACCCTCTATATATGATATGGATAGGCCTCCATTTCACACACATTGCATGCAAATTTTTGTTTGAGATGTCATCGACACATATTCCCACAAATACATTCACGAAATCAACCTCCCCCCCCCCAAAATAGAAAACACTCACGAACACACAAGCCATTTGTCTAGGTTCGTATCTCTCACACACACCCACGTAGGTGGGGGACGTGCACGAAGAGAAGAGGTGCACGCATGGTGCACGTACTCTCGTCTCTTTCCAAACCACACCCGTGCGGGTACACGGTGGAGCTCATTTCTGTACGAAAAGGCAGCCCACTTGGTAATGTGACACGTGTACTGGTTGTCCACTAGATGGAGGGAGGATCATCTACCACGGGTGAACAAACAAATTGCGACTTAACGCGTTATGTTAAAAAAGAGGCAAACCATGTGGGGCCTACCTTAGAGGCAAGGCTCTATACACTAGAGTACTTTTGATGTGTCCCGTCAACTCGTGGAACGAGGAGAAGCTTGCTTGTACGCCGTCTCCCCCGCCCACGGGCGCGGTGGCTCGCAGGATGAGGTGAAGCTTGCTTACTACGCCTTACGCCCGCTTCCTCGCCCACGCGCATGGTGGCTCGCAGGATGAGGAGAAAATTTTACTAGTACTCCCTCCGTTTACTCCTCGTCCCTACCTTGGTTAGAGAAATTATCATATTGTTTGGAATATATGTCCTTTAGTAGATTTCAATATGAACTACGAGTGCATACTCCAAACTCTAATGTATATAGACGTATTTTAGAGTGTAGATTCACTCATTTTGCTCCGTATGTAGTCCATATTGAAACGGGCGTAATAGTACGCACTCTCCCTCGCCGCTTGACCCTCGCCACGTGGTGGACGTGCAGCAATTCATTCGGTCTCATATAGCCAGAGCGATATATACTGCAGTACCATTGTTGCTCGACTTCCCGAAGAGGCGAAGAGCCAATCGCAAGGTTAATAGTTTGGAGATGCCAAGCGCAAGGTTTATAGGAGAATGAGTAGTAGGTGCCGCGTCATTTATAAATAAAGTTGTAGTGTGAGGTGGGCCATGTAATCACCGAGCCTGCGTGTTTTCACTGTTCTTGCACTCCTCCGCCATAAGAATGGAGAAAATTGTAATCTAGTAGTACCTCCTTTCACTGAAAGCGTGGGACATCCAGCGGTCCTACCACCTCAGTAATAATGACCAATGAGCCGTCAAATCACATAGACCCAGCAGTAAGTTGGACAGACGAAGCAACCATCACTCTTGAATCAGCTTCTCCCTTCAACACAGGCGCCAGTGAGAGGTCGCGTCCGCTCTGCCCAGGCATGAATGCGGCACCGATTCTTTGGAGCGGCGCTGACCGTTTCGGGCGGGAAGCGCGCGTGGGCGGTGGAGGGGCTTTGGGTGGGCCAGGATGGTCAGGAGCGGGCGTGGCAGCTGTCCGCCTGTCCCTACCGGACTGCCGGAAACGAGAGGATGCACCGACTCTCACGGCTAAAATCGTACACTACACACCATCTCTTTGTAGGAGTAGGTCGATCTGTCGCTCTCTCTAACACACACATGTTGTTAAACACACACACACACACGCACACACAGGTTCATAGAATAGGAAAATCGTGCGAGTGCGAAGCCACAGGAAGTGAGATAAAAATGGAGTACGTACAAGAAAAGAAGAGGTGACGAATATTCCATCAAACCTGGACTGAGGAGTAGTACTCCCTCCGTCTAGGTGTTAAGTCATCCTACGGAAATCAGATATTCCCAAAATGTTTAGGCATCGTCCATTAACTTCGCATCTCAATCCCCTCCTGGCCTCGTTGCTAGCGAGCGTTGTTACTTAGGGAGCGTTTGGATCCTTAGCAAGAACAGCTTATAGCATAGCCAGGCAAGGTTAGGCGTTTGGAACTGTTAAAATATGTTAGCTTTTGTGGGCCAGCTAGCTTGGGTGGGCTAGAAAAACCTTGCTAGCTCAGGAGAGCCAGATCGGCTCGCTTCCGACGGCAAACTTCGCATAGTAGTAACATAGACTAGTAACATATGCATGTTGTACTAGTCCAAGTTACTCACCACTATGACCGGCCTAAGCAATGTAACCAAACGCTCCTTACTCTGCCTTGTTATCTCCCCCGGAAACCCAATGCATGGAGCGCAACTACGCGTTGATTAGTCAAGAAATCAAAGTCGGCTTGCATGCAAGTTAATACGTGGCCCTACATGGTAGCTAAAACGGCATCTCTTAGTTGTTTGGATTAATTGTTGCATTTAGAGACAGAAATTAGGGCTTTGATTGGAGGAATGACCAGTCAAGTTTCTCCTTCTCCTCCAATCTGCTTGCACCTTGGTCCCGCTGCACCTTCTAACATGAATTATTACACCTAGACGGAGGGAGTCGTACGAGATACGGTGGCACACTGATTTAGGTCGAATACAAGTGCCCAAAATTGTGTGCATGTTATAATAAGGATTCACTTAAAATAGTACGTGAGTGAACAGATGGATCAATTGGACAGTGTTCCCGAGTAGTAGCGAGATGTGTGAGGTAAGATACATCGCTGACGCTTTTAATTTTTCTTATTAATTTGTTTGCTTCACCCTCTGACTGGTGGGACCCAACATACTACATGGAGAGAGGTAAGATGACTAAGGCTGCATTATTTCTGCACCACTGTGGATAGTCTTACCACCAAAGCCACATGACACGATTATGATTTAAATCCCAATGACTCCCACACACACAAAAAACACGGCATGCTTGTCACACGAATCCAGGAATGTAAGTTATTTTCCTCTCGTTGAACATAACGGGGGGGGGGGGGTTGTGTAGCTGGTTAGCCTGTTCGCTCATCAAACTTGAGGTCTCAGTTTCGATAACTACATTTGAGCATAATTCGTGCCAGGAGGATTCTTTGACTGGTCAAAATGGATGGATACGGAGCTATATGATCTCGTAGTGACCATATAATCACCTCATCACGTATAAGCTGCAGCCTCGGTGCTTGTTTTCTAGGTTTTGCACTCTACACACTCTCTCTAGTATATATATACACGCTGGAGCCTCGGCGCTTGTAGTTGTTCTCTTCACACTCTCTCACCCTCTCCAGATCTAATCAAGACTTCGTTGGCCTCTCTCTCTCTCCCCTCACTGCTGGTCTGCTTGAAGTTTCTCTCTTCACACTCTCCAAATCTAAACAAGACTTCGTTGGCCTCTCTCTCTCCCCTTACTGCTGGTCAAAGAGCCGGTAGGATCCGTCTGCCGGGAAGGGAAGGAGGCTTAACGCTGTCGCCGTCGGCGAGGGAGGGAATCCACTACTAGCGCAGTTGTTCACTTTCACCCAGCGGCAGCGCGGGAGGGCCTCCGACCCCTTCTTCTTTGCCGCCATACATAGTCTGGGTCGAACGGCCTCCGGTCGCCCACCGAACCACACCCCAAGAACTTTAAGGTACAATTTACTTATTCACATGCATTGTTCTAGCTGCATGTGGGCCTTTTCTGCTTCTACACTCAAATCTAGGTGTTGGATCAAACAGGAAAGTAGTGGGGAAAGTTGTATACCATGAATCTAGGGTGTGGTTCAAAGAGGAAAGGAATGGGGGGAAAGTAGTGGGAAAAGTTGTATAGCATGAATCTAGGACATGGTTCAAAAAGGAAAGGAAGGGGGAAAGTAGTGGGGAAAGTTGTATCACATGAATCTAAGATGTGGTTCAAAGAGGACAGGAATGGGGGAAAGTAGTGGGGAAAGTTGTATAGCATAAATCTAGGACGTGGTTCACAGAGGAAAGGAAGTGGGCAAAGTACTAGTACAGACTGGCTATCCAGCACCTACGTTGGTCGAAAAGGGAAAACAATGACAAACGCAGTACGCACATCTATAATGAACTGATCTTTTGTTTTGGGGGACAAGGCTATAGAGTTTGAGCAGGACTAGATTTGCTGCGCTCACAAAGGGAAAGGTGTCTAAAGATGACAAAACTGGGACCAACACAAATATGCTCCTTGGTTGTTTGTTCTTTGTTGCAACAGACTATACATCACCCCAGTACATCGGTAGATGCACATGGTGCTGGTGTGTCCACTGTCTCGTGCAACTCTTTAGTTGTTGTTAATCTAAGGCCCTGTTTGGTTAAAAACTCCCTAGTCCCTACCTGCTTGGTTTTAGGGACTAAACATGGACTAGAGGTTATTAAATGACATGCTAAAAGACCATGTTACCCCTAGTAATGAACTAATAGAGACAAGATGCGATGCGTAGCAGGGGAAACTGTTGGAAAAAGTCCCAAAAAGACTCTTCCTCGGGGTCTTCTTTCTTTAGTCCCAAATGCCCACTTTTAGTCCCTAAAAGTCCCTCCTGTTTGGTTTAGATGGGACTGACATGGAGTTTTTTTAGTCCCTCCAGCAAAATGTCCCTATAAAACAAGCACCCTCTAATAATGCCGCTGGAAAATTGATGCAATGCCACAGTTAAAAGCAAATTACATGTTTAACAAATTTTATTGTTAATATAATCTCTCTGTTAATATTAATCAATGCCACCGTTTGAGAAATGCTACTGTCTTGATTTCTTTCCCATTTAGATAAGGTAGATGCTTCTTTTTGTTGGCTTCTGTGTCATCCACCATTATTGACCACTAGTTGTTTCCTTTGCACCTATGTGTAAACAGGGTTATCTACTTCACCTCGTTGCCATTGTGACCTTTTGTTGCACTGCATAAAACACTTTTGTTTTAAGAGTGTTTTGTGCAGTTCAACCAAAGTGTCACACCGACAATGTTGCTTGGTTGCTTGATCTTAGTGGAACTGCACAAGAGGAGATCTTACTTCCTATCCGTGTTGGCAAATTTGGTTCAGATCTTCTTCTTGTGAGTTGTTTGAATTCCGCGTCATGAGAGGTTAGTACTAGCCTTCTTTCACATGATTCTGCAGTGTGCTTTCATATGTTGTGCTACTTGTATGGTAATGTTGCTTGATTTTAGTGAACTGCATAAATGGAGACAAGACTTCCAATCTGTATGTGCACCGCAATATCCCATTGAGGTAAGATAAGGATATTTCACAACTGTTGGCCTGTATTTTGCCACTTTCATCAGAAAATTAATGTCATTGTTTAGTGCTATACTTGTGCAACCTAATTGACATGCCAAATCTTACATTGAAGGAGAAGCTTGTCTGTTATTGAACCAAGTGATGAAGGGGAAGAACAAGCGGAAGAAAAATAAAAATCAACTCCTGGTGTTGTAATGAAGCACTGGAACTGTGATGACACAAGTAATGATATAGTTTTACATCTTAATTTATTGCTATGGCTGGAACGAGCAATTTTTTTGCCACTGATTTGATGCCACACTTAATGTAATACGTAATTATCTCTACTTGTGCAAACAGGGATCTTCTTTGAAGATACCATATATTTTAGTGGAACTGCACAAGAAGATGTTGGAAACATTAATCTAATCGAGGAGTATATAGTAAGCATGGCCACCACAGTAGATAGCAACAGATGGTTCCGGAGAAGTGCTTCATCTGTATGCTCTACACAATAAGACTCCTGAGAAAGGTTGGTACTCGCCCACTGATTTCATCCATATGATTAAGCTTTGTCGTCTCTATTGGTGTCGTGCTACTGTTTAGATACTATCATCAAAAAGTGGTATTGTCCTTGAGAAGTGCTTCATCTGTGCTGTTTTAAATATTTCCTTTCCTTTTTTTCGAGCAAACAGGGATGCTAGCATTTAGTTATCCTCTTGTCTTTGCACAATAGGATCATCCTCCTCTGAAGAAGAATATGGAGTACGTGAAGTGACTAGTTCCGATTATGCCAGGATGAAGAAGCCTTGTCTATCTTCTCATCACAAGGAGCAGTTGAAGGATGGTTACATTACCCCCCACAAGACCAAACTAACTTCAGCTCAGAAGGACTGACAAATCTCCATTTTCTTGCTGTGATGCGCGAGTACAATGTTGTTCTAGGATTCTTTCCGGTGAGTTCCATTTTTCTAAAAGTGTGCTCTACATGGACCATGTAGGTGCCTGTTTAAACTGTCAATTCATAGTACAATTTGCTTTATACTAACCACTTTTTTGTATTTGTGCAAACAGGGGTGCTCAGCTTGATTTCAATGGGAACTGCACAAAATGTTCATGAATACATCGAATCATTCATTTCCACCACAAGAAAGGAGGTGCCGATAAGTTCAAGGCGTTGCAACATATAATGGCGAAATCATACAAGCTACGCGCGAATTTGGTTGATTTTGGTGGAACTGCATAAAAAGAATAGCTGGTTTATTTAGCACGAGGTGCCATGTCAATGTCCGAACTGGTGGCAAACCCTGCCCATTCCACAATCATAGGCATTTGATATTTTGGAATGGGAAAACCTTGTCAAATTTTGCTCATTTATTTTAGCAAGAAGACATGTGTTTGATATTTTCGAATGGGACGCCCTTTGCTGTCAGCAACGTCGATCCATTTTTTCTTTATTCTTTAGTTGTGAAGTAAATATTGGCTCTGACATGTGAATCACTGAGATGCATAATCATCGATTGTTTTGAATGTTCTCTATGAATTGCCAGGCCTGTGTGTTTGATTGCAATGTACATGAACGCTAAAAAGCTGCTCAAACTCTTTGTACTCCTTCTGTTCCTTTTTACTTCGCACATTGTGAAAGTGCATACTTTTTTCTAGAAGATTGGTAAAAGTAGAGATACTTTGACTGCAGACAAAACTTGTATGCGGGCTAGAAAGGACCGGAGGGAGTACATGTGAAACTGCTGCAAATGAGGTGATCACCCTGGGAATAATGCTAGTACGTATTGTTTTGCATGTTCATCCAATGCCAGTGATACAAGAATTCGAACTAATCGAAATAAATTCATTCATACATGGTCGGATTTCATATAAACATGTCGGATTTCATTGCATTTCATACATTCTTCAACTAAAAAGGGGTGCGCTGGAGGTATAATTAATTAACCGAAGCTATCCACCTGTGTCCGGCTGAGCCGAACAGAAGCTTCAGTGACTTAACTGCAGGTGCAGTTGTGTAACTGACATATGGCCCGGAGGGTAGCAGCGGTGGCCTTACTTGGACCCGAGCGGCGGCGACCTACCGTGTTCTACTCTTCCTCGTTTTCTATGTGGTGCGGCCTGGTTGGCAGCGGGGCGGGGCCTTGGCGGAGCCGGCGATGTCCTCTGTCTCGTTGCCGGTGGGCGGTGCCTCGGCAGAGCGGGGGAAATCCTTCCCCTCGTTGCCGGCAGGTGGGGCCTCGGCGGTGTCCTCTGCCTCGTTGTTGGCGCTGCGGGGCCTCGTCGACGCCAGCGGAGCGGGGACTCATCGGCGTCGGCATTGTCCTCTACCTCGTCCTCGGTCTCGCCAAACAGCGCCTCACCCGCTTCATCGCCCTCTTTGTAGGTGGTCGCAGCCTCCGCCACCCGCATGCGGTACCGCCAGCGCTCGAGGCGGCCCTCGCGGGCGGAGCGGTACGAGTCGAGCAGCGCCTCCTACTCTGCCCACTCCGCGGCGATCTGCTCCTCCGCTTGCAGGTGCTCCTGGAGGAGATGGTGGTTGTAGGCGGCGTCGGCCTGCGCCTCCCAGAACTGCTCCTCATGCTTCTGCCTCACCGTGTCCATATATTGGGCACGGGCCTCGCCGATGGTCATGGTGCAATGCACCGACGAGGATGGGTGCGGAGGAGGGGGGTTGGCGCCGGATCGTCAACTACCATGTTCTCCATTGGGACGTCGTCCTCCTCCTGCTGCCTGCCGGCCAGCCAGTCGGCAGCAATGGCCATCTCCTTGTGGTCCGTCGTCCGCCCATTCTGAAGAGCGCTGGAGCGCGAGGAAGCCATGGTGGGTAGTAGTGGTGTGGACAGGAGAATAGGAACGGATGCGGATGACTGCGGCTATGGCCGGTGCAGCAGTTTATATAGCAATGGTGGGCGGCGGAGGGACGGACGTGTGGCACCGGAGTAGCCGCCTCGGCAACCGCATATCATTAATGTGGGCGGCAGAAGGACGGACGGATGGCACTTGTGTCGTTTGAAGGCGGAGCAATCGCATGCACCGGGAAGCCGGGCGGGCGGCGCTGACCGTTTCGGGCAGAAGGCGCGTGCGGGCGAGGGAGGCGGTCTGGGTGGGCCAGGGCAGTCAGACTCGTGCTTGGCAGCGGGTCGGTCTAGTAGCCGGACATGCTGGCTCGCCAGCTACCTCGTCGAGCTAAGCGATGACAATCAGACGATGGACGTAGCTTCCGACTAGGAGCCGGCGCCACTGTCCAAGCCGGTTCATGCCGTGTTCACCATAGAGCAGGTGCGGCCGCACTTCGACGCCCTAATGGAGGAAGAGCTACCAGCGCAGGAGGATCTGTGCTGCAACCTCCGTCTCCTCAACGAGCACCGATGAACAAGCGAACGACAATGCCATCGCGGACATGTGGCCCTATGATCCTGGCTTCCAGAATGAGCAGCGGGCGTTGTATCAGACCATCTGTAGGGCCCGCGAGGCCCTCTCCGTCGTCCTTCGAGTTGTTGCGCTCGCCGTGGCACCGCCATCTCGCGTTGTCAACATGATCAACAGACATGAGGATGAGGACATGACTTTACTTGGAGAGGATGACAGTGGGGACCCACCAAGGCCATAACTGCACGTACGCAAGTGCCTCCTTATTAGTATATAAAACTATAACTTTTTTGCTTCCTCCTGGTTTCCTGACATCACGGTCCCACACCATTGTCAACCTATGTAGTCAATAAACGAGAGAATTGCACAAGAAGCGGCCCACAGCTGGGACCAAGCAACTCGAGCAGTATTTGTGTGTTTGAGGTGTGAGCACTGCAGAGTTTTTCTTGAGCGATGTTTAGCCCAGATATTAATTTTTCTCCTCTGAACAATAACGAAAACATTGTTGCAATTGTTAACTGGGCGGGTTGTGGCCCATCTAGCCCAGGCCAGATATCCAGCCCAGATCTTAATTTTTTTCAAGCTGAAAATGGCTAGCCCAGCTATACTTTTTTTAGGAATACCCAAGTAAGGTCAAGTTGTTATTCTCTGCCCCGCTGGGCTGCAAATCTTTCCTAGGAGGGATGCATTAGGCTTAACAAGAAAATGGGCTTTAAGAAAAATAAATGGGATGTAATTATAAAAACTGGGCAGTAACTATAAAAATGCACCAAACATGTAATTACTTTATAAAATATTATTTTTAGATATTGAAAATTTTAATTTCATTAATTGTTGCGAGCGCAATGTTTCGTTGGATTTTTACGTAATATAAATTTATATTAAAATTGTATTTAATCTGACTAGAAATTTCGGGATAAATATATTTCGGATCCCATCAAAATGTGGGGAATTTTATTGAATTCTGTTTTGAACGGTTGATTGAAATGGTTTGTGCTTTTAACAAACTGTAAATGGGTTGTAGTAAATTCCATTAGAATTCAGAAATTGGTTGTACATTCTTACAAATCTCAAATGGGCTATAAGTTCTCTGCCACACACTTGTGGCCTTACTAAGTTGACGCGTCCCCTCAAAAAAGAAAGAGTTGACGCGTATGCAAGGCTTTGTCAACTTATAGTCAACACACGATTCTAGCAGCAGTGGCCGTTGGATGTCCATCCAACGGTTGCCGTGCTTCTTCTTCAATCTCGAATATTCTAGCTTCACCCGCCCAAAAAATGATTCCTCCCCCTGACATCTGGGGCGCACTGTTTCGGAAGCTGGCCTTTGGGCCTACTAAGTTGACGCGTACCAAGGGATTTTTCAACTTAGTCAATATAAATGATTCTAGCTACAGTGATCGTACGATGTCCATCCAATGGCCGCCGTGCTTCTTCAACCTTTGGTTTTCTTGCTCCAGCCGCCCAAAGCAGCGCCGGTCGTGCCGCCTGCTCTTGCCTCCCGTGGCCAGCTGTGCTGCCGCGCAGGCCTCACCGCCCCCTACTACTCCCACCGCTGGCCAGGGCATCCCTCCACTCACCCACACCCCCTCTGTTATTCTGCGGTGACGGCAGCCTCACACCACAGCCGAACCAGTTAACCCTCGTACTCCTCTCCGCGTGGGCATCCACTGCCGTGTCTTCCCCGACTCCGCGTCGTCCCCTTAGTAGGCCTCGTCGTCGTCCACCGCCCTGGTGCTCTCGGCACGGCGTGATCAATGTGGTCAAGGAACGACTTCCATCGGAAGAGTACTATACGTGGAGAGGCTGACAGCTGGGTCCATGGCAGCAGCAAGGAAGTGCCTACTTATTACGCGCAAAATAAATATTCCTCCACCTGACAGCAGGAACCCACCGGACGGGCAACTGAATTTTGAGAAAAAAAACGTTTCCCCCTGACTGCTGGGACCTACCAGCTACATCTTCGCACGCAAGGAAGTGCGTCCGGGAAAAAAAAATAATTCGCCCCCTGACTGCTGGGACCCACCAGCTACATTTTCGCATGCAAGGAAGTGCCTGACAGTCGGGACCCACCTATTTGAAGCATATGTAGCATTGTCATTCTGGTCGCGAATGTGTACGTACATACTGGTCGATGTAGAGGCGCGCACGTAGCATGTACACGTATGTACAGCGGCCAGTGTGCAAGAAAGAAAATATGGCCACGTACGTACATACGGGCAGGGTCTTGAACGCCTACTCGCGCATACGTACGGCCAGGGCTCGTGTACATGGCCGGGTCGGAACAGAGAAACTGCGTCGTCGTCGTGTTCATGGGGAGCCAACCGGCTGGGTCGGAACGGAATGCATCGTCGTGTTCATCGGGAGGGCTTGGACGGAACAGCCAATGGAAACGAGGCCTGGCGTACCGCAGAACAGAGGAAACGGCCTTGTGTTCGACCGGCCACGGTCGAAACGGGATCATGTTCATCGGGAGGGGTCTGGCGTACCGCAAAACGGAGGAAACATACCTCCTATGGTCGAAACTGGGGTCCTGTTGATCGGGAGGGGTGTGGTGTACCGCAAAACGGAGGAAACGGACTTGTGTTGGAGCGCTACGGTCGAAACGGGGGTCATGTTCATCGGGAGGGGTGTGGCGTACCGCAAAACGGGACTCCACGGGATACTGTTCATCTTAACTGTTGACCCCCTCCAGCCTCCACGGGCTACTGTTCATCCACCGTCGACCTCCTCCAGCCTCCACCTACGACTGTTCATCCACGGGCTCCTGTTCATCCAGCCTCCATCGCGCGCTACTCCACCGGCTACTGTTCAACCAGCCCTCTCCACGGGCTCCTATTCAACCACCCCTCCACGGGCTACTGTTCATCCAACCCTCCACCATCTACTGTTCATCCAGCCCTCCATGGGGTGGTCCTGTTCATCCTGCCCTCCACGGGGTCCTGTTCATCCTGCCCAAACCGGATCGATCGATCGGGGTCCTGTTCATCCAAAGGCAACACCACTGGGTCATGTTCATCCACCCCGACTAGGAACTGTTCATCCAAACCCCCTCAGCAACGCTCACTGTTCATCCAGAGGCAGCATCGATCGGTTTCAGTTAGCAGCAGTAGCGAAGGAATCTCTCGATCGGGTTCAGTTAACAGCCATCGATCAATCGCTCGGGTTCAGTAACGCGTAGCCTTCAGTGCAATCGCTCGGGTTCAGTTAGAGCCCAACGCCTCGCTCGGTTCAGTTAGAGCCCAACGCCTCGCACCCACGCGCGTGCGTGTACGAGATAAACGCGCATTGCTCGGCCCCGACCACCCACCATAACCGGGAACACCCTGATATTTTCCTCGCCCTCGCTTCTACCACGGTTTTTTCCATCATGGACAGCCCAAAGAATGTCATGCAGCTGCATCTCCGGCCCGCCCAGGACAAATAGCCCATTTTCTGTCATGATTTTTTGTCATAGAAGTAGGACCCCACCACATCTATGATGATACTGGGTTTTGTCACAATTATCGTCATAGAAGTGTCATAAGTATGACAGAAAAAAATTTCATTCGGCCCAAAATGTCACGGATGTGTCTTTTTTTTTGTAGTGAAGGAATTGCTTTCAGCTACTGTACTTGTCCTTACTCACCGGCATTCGGCATAGCCTTCCACTCATCCTTGCACTCTGCCTCTTCCTTGATCGATCCTTCGGATACCGAATAACTATGGGGCTTGGTGGATCTATTTTATACACATTTTTAATCTCATATGTTGCATATTATCTCCATATATCATGTCCCATTGAACCAATTACTTGTCCATCATGCTTGATTTCCAATTTATACACTTTCATTTTGAGTATTGCATAGTTTGTAATTATGTTAGTTTTTATAAGTTTTTTCCGCTTTGTTGTTTCTATGGGTGTCTTAGAGCAACCATGGACTCAGAACGATGGAAAGTACAAGGTTGTGATCAATACAGAGGACTTTAAGACACTAGAATCAAGCCTTTGGAGTATTGAAATATGACATTTTTAAAGTTCTCGGGTCAAAGATCCAATGAAACAAGTATATCCGTCTTGTTCACACGATTTCAACGATCCTAAGAACACCCAAATCAGAGTCCGTATGAAGAAATGACGCCAATATACTAAAGGGGTCTAGAACAAATGACGATGTGAAGGGGCCCCAACCAACATTTTCGCCAAGTTTGGCCATGGAGCGTATTACTATCGTTGTAAAGGTTAGAATGTTGAGATAATTCAAATTGATAATAAAAGCCTCAATTCCTTGCCTTTGCAATTGATATGGGAACAACAGAGAACCTTTAGTGCGGCAGCATCCACGGGGAAACCTTTAATCACCGTAGTGAGAACTAGTGCGGGGAAACTATGATGGTGGCATGCATGGAACGCGGTCTACTTTTAGTTGAACGTATTTGATACGTCTCCAACGTATCTATAATTTTTTATTATTTCATGCTATTATATTATCAATTTTGTATACTTCATATGACATTTTATATCTTTCTTGAGAACTAACCTATTAACCTAGTGTCCAGTGCCAATTCCAAACGGGATGAAACTTTACAGTAATTTTTGTCCACGCCAAAAGGGATCCTAAAAGATTCGGGAGGAGGCCAAAAGATATACGAGAGGGCCACGAGCTCACACGGCGCACCCCTAGGGGGGCGCCACCTGACCTTGTTTGCCCTAATTCCACTTCTATAAATTATCTAAAATCCCAAAACTATTAGAGCGAGACCCGAAAAATTTATTCCGCCGCCGCAAGCCTCTGTTCTTCCGCGATCCCATCCGGAGGCCTCTGTCGGTACTTTGACAGAGGGGGAATCGGTCACGGTGGGCTTCTACATCAATGTTGTTGCACCTCTGATGATGTGTGAGTATTTTACCACGGACCTACGGTTCCATAGTGATTAGCTACATGGCTTCTTCTCTCTCTTTAATCTTCAATACAATGTTCTCCTTGGAGTTATATTCGATGTAATCTTCTTTTGCCGTGTGTTTATTGGGATCCGATGAATTATGGGTTTAAGATCATATTATTCATTGAAAGTAATTGAGTCTTTTTTAAACTTTATTATGTGTGATTGTTATAGCCAACTAGATTGATTTATCTTCAACAGGAGTGGTTCATAGTAGTAGGTTCACTGTTTCGGTGTCCCCACCTCGTGACAGAAGGGGTAGCGAGGCACATATTCGTATTGTTGCTACTAAGGGGAAAACAACGAGGTTCAATCATATTGCTTGGTTTTTATTCTGTCTACATTATGTCATCATGCTCCAAGCATTACCCTGTTTGTATGAATTTAATACCTTAAGATGCATTTGGATAGCGGTCGAGAGATGGAGTAACAGTAGTAGATGCACGCAGGAGTGGGTCTACTTGTCACGGGCATAATGCATATGTACATGGTCATTGACGGTGGCCTGAACTAGGGGGTACCAATCTAGTTGGCCCATAGTCCATGGGCTGAGCTTACGGGCCACCGTACTCATGAGGAAGGACTCCGGAGGTCTCACACTTCAACGTGATCAAGATGGACTCTGCCAAAGACTCGACGTATACTCCAAGGACAACTTCGACAGCCGACATGTTTATCCCTAGTTTGGCAACCGACCATGTATAACCCTAGGTACCCCAAGTGTCTATATAAGCTTTGGGGTTTAGCCTGTAGAAGGACGACCACAATTACATCCACCTAGCCTTAGGGTTAGAAAACTACTTACGGTCTCGAGGGGGTCTAAAGAGGACCGAAGACAATATGAGATAATGGTGATCCATGATACTTAATGCTTGGTTCAGGTCCAAGGACCTTAATTGTGGATACAACCATTTTGTGCAATGACAAAACATGACCATATAATGAAATAAAATCCCACGGGGAGGAGTTTCATAACTTTAGGGTGATCCGGCTATAGAACACACATATCAAATACCATGAGTATGATACAAGGTAACTGGTATTATCGTCGCACTAACACACTTGATATATTCTTATCATGAAATAAATTCAATCCGCACCTAATCTCTTCAATGTAGGAAAGACAACTCTGATTTTCATTTATGTTATTTACTTTTAAAAGTTTCTACAATCCTTGTTTTGAAACCTTTTATCCACGCTACTCTGCTTTATTCGTCCACTAGGGCAGTAACAATATTTGAAGAAGCTCAAGCAGTTACTTCACACAAGAACTGTGACACCTTTTGTGTGACAGAAACGCCACTATAAATACTCTCCTCCACTCTTCATTGGGATGATTACTCATTGGGATACTTCCACGAAAGTGCTACACCACCCTGTTTGGCTTGCAGGCATCATCAGCAAGGCCAAAGCAGCAGCGGTAATGGAAATCTTATGGTAAGACTAAAAATAAATGCTACAATCCTTCTTCCAGTTCATATTGTTCATTTGTACCGTGACTTCATATTTTCTTCAATTGTTGCGTTGATAGGATCAAGGTGATTAAAGAGGGGGAAAGGTTGAAGGCGTGCAATGGAAAATTGTTATTAGTGTTATATTTATGATGCCTTTGGCTTTTTCTATTTTGGCCTTTGGCCTCCAATTTGTACTTGCATATATGATGGCTTTGGCCTCCAAGTAATACCAGATTGCTGATCCTAACAATTACATTTTCTTAAGAATTGCCTTTTGTGTTATTTGCTTGCTTGACATGCTTACATTCAATAACTCAATTCTCTCTAAACACTCCTAAGGCTTTCTGAGGAGTTACTGGAGATCTTCTATGTCAACCAAGAATTGAAGAAAACACGAGTCACAACCAAGAATTTATTTTTCGCCACACCTTTGTTGTCATTTCTTTTGCTTAGTGGCTCTGTAGGCATCAAGACTATTTATGTTTCTTGTACTTATTTCAAGAGTTTTGTGTAGGAGTGTGAATGGAATAGTCTCCCTATTTGTGTGTGTGTGTGTTCGTGGCTACGGATCTTTGTCGTCCCGGCTGCTCTGTTTTCACTCTGAAGCTTGTTTCAAGCTAGAATATGTGTACTCATTCTTTTTTTTGTTATTTAGATAGAGTTTCTTGAGTTGATCTAAACTGAACTTGGTGAGTTCTGACTTGACCATGCAAAGTTAGCAAACTGAAAGAAAGTGAAGCAGTTGTAAGTTGGCATCTTCCAGCTATTGCCAGTGGCCAAATTTAAATGTCAGTTCTGGAGTTTTTTGGGTATGCAGTTTCTCTATCTATTTAGGCTACGGTTCTGACAATTTATAGCATTGCTTTCAATATTGTTGCGTTTTGCAGAGGCTAGAACTTTGATGGATAGTTTTGAGTGTGAATCTACGGATACAGAGCCCAGGTATATCACTTCTCGTTGCCCTGTTTTCTCAGTATCGGCCGCCTATTATCTTTGTATACCATGCATTTTTCAGATACAAGATTTGACTGAACGGTTCAAATGCACAAAGTGACCTCGCTTTGTTACTACATCTGTGAATACTTATGTTTTATTCAAGAAGACCCATGCAGTTTCTTTTTCCTTTGCATTGGTTCTCTGTTATAGGAGAAGAATGAATGCTTCATTTATGCATATGCATGTATCAACCCCTCCTTGATCATGTCAGCTAGGAATCCATCATATATTTTGAGTAATTGTTTTATAGAGATGTATGGTTAGCTGAATAGGCTTACATAGTCCGGTAAGAAAACTACAATTTTCTGATTACACTAACTGCTAGCTTATACATCTACTTGCCGAGTTAACATGTTAATATGCTTGTACATCTCTCAAAACATACAGTAAACACCCATCCTTAAGTTAGAATTGCTTGTTGAATAAGTGTAGAGTTTAGAAATGAACTCCGTGGATGTTGCTTGAATAAGAATTGAATAAGGTGTTGTAACCTTAATTTGATTTTATGGTAATCTTTGGGCAAAAGACATCCTTTTGGAAACTTGATAGTGCTTATTATTAACATTGATACATTTTAGTTATATCCATTGTTGTCCAAGTAGATGTTATCATGCATGTTCTTTCACTCTAATGTTGGTGTTGTTTAGCCTTTTTTTTCTTCATGTCTATATAGTTATATTTTGTTTACTGAGATGAGATTTTTCGTACCATGGGTTTTACTAGGTCTTTCAGTTTGGCCAACTAACAATAGTAATGTCTCTGATCTTCCCTGATTCTACTTTCTATGTAGGTTAAACTTGAACAAGGCATGACAGTTAGTGGAAGGCATGTCAGAATTTTTTGAGATGATTCATGGAACTTCATTATTAAGTGCTTTGAGTTTTACTTTATACACAATCTGTTGGATTGCCCACTCTATAGTATGATCCAAGATATGAATCCATATTGATCTGAAAGATGAATGCCCTCTTGGCTGATAAGGTTTTGTTTTCTGTAATTAACATGTTTGGACATGACATTTGCTAAATGGGTTTTATGGATCTACCCCCTGAAATCAGCTATTATTTCTTTCTCTTTCAATCGATTTAAGGTGCTCACATATGCCCTACAATACCCAAATAATACTTGGTTCTAATTGGCTTCTTGCGCCATGGGCGCAACGGGTCATCTAGTATGCACAAAAGTTACCCTTCACACCAGTGGGGCCAAGATAATAGTGTAGTCTGCATTAGGGTTCACCAATTCAGTAATATAAAACCAACCATGTATATTCGCTGATTTGGCGCCACATATGCCAGGTAGCAAGTGACATGACATTGTCTACTCTATCGTCTCTCCGTGACATAATTAGTGCCATCACCGCCCTTTTTTCTCTCCTTCGCCTCTCTTTAAACTGGGCAGGGCAAGCACAATTATTCGGTTTTCTCACCAAGCTGGCAAAATATATCCAAGACGTAATATAAGTTGAGCCTCACTAGTGCAAAGCTTAAATTTTAGACATATATAGTCAAAACTATTGTATTAATACATAGTACAGTGTGCAACTCATTTTTAACCCATTGTAGTTATAAAATAATGTTTGCATGCCCTTTTGCGGTTGTGTTTTCTTGATTGTAATTGTGACATTAATAAAAGCTTTCATCATCAGAAAGTTAGTACCACGTACACATGCATCATGTATTCATTTGTGGCCAAGGTGTCCTAGAAACCAGAGTCCACATCTTCTTCCACTGTGACTTTCCCAAGGTTTGCTGGTCATATATTTGTGGTCAATGGAATCCTCCAACAGGGGTAGGACAGCTTCAAAATGTTACTGAGCATTTCGGAAACCAGTCGGTTGTGCCTTTCTTCTTGGAGATCTTCATAACCTTTGCTTGGGCAATTTGGACAACAAGGAATGACTTCATTTTCAATGGAATTCAGCCAAGCTTATACAATTGCATGAGAAAATTTAAGGAGAAAATTAATTGGCTGCTCTTAAGGAACACAAGGAAAAGATATCATCAGTTTGGAGTGCGTTAAGGCTTTCCATTAGCTAATTGGAATTTCTAAACCTTCTCATTTTAGATTCATTTGTACATAAAAAATAAAAAATTACAAATATAAACAGTACTCCCTCCGATCCAAAATAATTGTCGCAGTTTTGAACAATCCCCTACTGTTATCGGTAAAAAAAAAAGTTTAGTACTATTACGTATGGCACAACATGAAGGAAACAACACCATAGCACTTACTCCTGTTGGACCAAATTTGGGCGACCCTAATTTAGATATTCGTGCTAGTTAGTAATTACTCCCTTCGTTTCTAAATATTTGTCTTTCTAGACATTTCAAATGACTACTACATACGGATGCATGTAGACATATTTTAGAGTGTAGATTCACTCATTTTGCTCCGTATGTAGTCATTTGTTAAAATGCCTAAAAAGACAAGTATTTAGAAACGGAGGGAGTAGTACAAGTATTTTGGCCTACGACATGAAGGCCTCAACCATATACTCCCTCTGTAACATTTTAGAATCATGCTATGCACACGACAGGAATTGCATGGTTGACAGACGATGATGAAATCCAGCAGGACATGCATATATTATTGAGAAGGGCACCAGCCGCTTGATTTACCTATCGTGCGAAGATCAGGAATATGTATCGTCCGCGGAGCAGTTTCAAACATTTTATAAGACGTTTTTGGAGTAAAGGCAGTGTCAAAAAACGTCTTATAATATGCATGGTGGGAGTGCCAAATTTGGGCGTCATGTATTGACGTAAGTTACCAGCACAAGTCATTGTCTAGCGAAGCAGAGTGTGCGCTGTACTGATTAAATAAACACAATTGTCCAGGTGATCACTACAAGTAGCTAGATGCGGGACATGAAGATGAATATCATCATAAGTAAAAAAAAAAGATGAACATCGATGAATCAAACAATGCATTTGCACGGATCCTTATAATTTACATCATGGTAGTACAAAACAGATCATCCCGGAGCTTGCAAGTGCAAGCATAGTGGGTGCCTTACTTGCCGGGCACGAAGTTAGTGGCGAATGCCCATGCGTTGTTGTTGACTGGATCGGCGATATGGTCAGCAAGATTCTCGAGTGGGCCCTTGCCGGTGACAATGGCTTGAACAAAGAAGCCGAACATGGAGAACATGGCAAGACGACCGTTCTTGATCTCCTTCACCTTGAGCTCAGAGAATGCCTCGGGGTCGTCAACTAAGCCAAGTGGGTCAAAGCTGCCTCCAGGGTAAAGTGGGTCAACAATCTCGCCAAGTGGGCCACCGGCAACGCGGTACCCCTCGACGGCGCCCATGAGCACAACTTGGCAGGCCCAAATGGCTAGGATGCTTTGTGCGTGGACGAGGCTGGGGTTGCCGAGATAGTCGAGGCCGCCCTCACTGAAGATTTGGGAGCCGGCCTTGAACCAAACAGACTCGCCAAACTTGACGCCATTGCGGGCGAGCAACTCAGGGAAGACACAACCGAGCGCGCCAAGCATAGCCCATCGGCAATGAATCACCTCCAGCTCACGGTTCTTGGCAAAGGTCTCGGGGTCAGCCGAGAGCCCGGCCGTATCCCATCCATAGTCACCAGGGAACTCACCGGTCAAATAGCTCGGTGGCTCACCTGATAGCGGGCCGAGGTAGAGCACGCGGTCAGCCCCGTACCACGGGCTGCTAGAGGCAACTTGCTTTGCCTTTGCCGCAGTCTTGCGCATGGTGACACGTGCCTCGCCGAAGAGAGCCGACAATGACACATTCTCCACTGCCTTGCCGGCAAAGGCTGAGGATGAGAGGGATATGGTGGTGGCCGCCATTGCTCTGCTAAGACCGGAGTTGTCCCAGAGAGAGAGGGGCTCGAGTATGAGATGGCTTGAGAGAACAGAACAGAAGGAGGGGCCTATTTAAGGCAGCAGCGAGCAGAGGCCACGGGGGAGCAGAGGCCTGGTGTACGCTAGCTGACAAGAAGGAGATGGACAGAAAGAAATCGGTAGCTGTGATGCCATTGGTGCAGCGAGAGGATCGGATGCACTTGTGGCTATGGATAACTGGCAATCTCCTTAGTGAGAGGTGATTGGGTTGTGTTGATGTCAAGATCGATCTAGACATTTTCTGGGGTTGTGCAAAAAGAGTGGATCTGTGCTTTTTCGTGACTAAACTATGTTACCTGATCCAAAGTGCCTCCTAATTCATGTTTTTCTTTGACTGGTTACCGAAGTGTATAATTGGAACATGTGGCTGGTATTATGTACTAGGTCTGGGCATATACAATGGCGCAAAGTGCAACTGCGACAGTAAAAAATGCAGTTTATACTCCCGCAAAAAAGTGCAGTTTATAATATAGTAACGACCTTTATACTCCCCACGAAGTAGCAACTTTTTTATTTGCGGGTGACTTTTTTTTTCAAATATGCAAAGATTGTGTATCTTTTCATTGATAAGTAGGAGAGGACAAACATAGAGAAGACGGAAGAGGGAGGCACCAGACTAAGTGTGGGTAGGAGCAGAACAGGGGGTGCTCAGCCCTCCATCATGCAAAATAAAATTGGTTGATTCTCGGTCGATTGCACAAATTTGTTCATACAACCCGCAAAAATATCACCGTGCCATTTTTCTTTAAATTGCAGTGTTTGTTTACCGAGCTTAGAAAAAAATACAAAAATTTGCATGCCGTGATCGATGATACTCTAGTGACGACTGAAATTTAACTAAATCTCAGTCGATCGAGAATTAGCGAATCCGATAGAAGTAAAATATCATGTACTCTTGGTTGGATATCTCTATCATATTTTTATGTTTGCATTTCTTTTACAATTTTAACCTATTTTAAGCCAAATGGCTGAATATAATATTTTCATGGTTCACCCATTGTTGTGCGTTCAATGTAATATGTTTGTCAATGATTTGACCTCGTTGGCTTGCATCAACTTAAATAAAAAGCATAACTTTGTGCATCCACGGATGCAGAGGCTAGGAGGTATGATCTCAGTTAAAGAGACAAAAATATGCCAATAAGGTTAGTCCTTCATCCACATTTGAAGATTTTGCAGAGCCTCATTATGGATCAAGGTACACTTGAATCATAAATGGAATATCTCATGCATGTTGGTTAAACAATTTGGTATGGCAAACGTTATGCTCAAGGAATTTTTGCTTACAATCTAATTTTCTTCCAAATAAACCAAAATAGAAATAATGCAATTATCAAAGGTGTGGGGATAATTAATTCTATAGGCTAACATGATGGAGAGACCAGATGGAATGGTCCACCATTGACTATGGACTCCCTCCCTTCCTAGCTCACCATGGGCCCATGGACCAAAGATTAGCTCCAGCACATTTCCCACCTACTATCTCAAGGGTAAAATCTGTTATTTGCCAAGCACCCCTAACCCATATAGCCCTCCCCCATGGGCATGTACTCCGTCCACTCTCACTTGGATAAACTGAAGGGGGGGGATTGAAGCTCCTAGAGAAAGATCGAGGAGGCCTAGGGTCGAGTCAAAGGAGATGCGTTTGACTTGGACACATGAGAAGAGTCTCACCAGTGCATAGCACAAATTTTAAGGTATATATTCAAAATTATGGTAATAATATCTATTACAATTCTCAACTCATTGTTAATCAATTGTAACTATAAACAAGTGCATTTAACCTCTTGGTGATTGTATTCCTGATTTTGCTGATGAGATTAATGGAAGAGTTTATTATTGCAAAGTTAGTATTACATGCAACGAAATGAAATGAAACAACACCGTAGCACATACTCTTGTTGGATCAAATTTCAGCGACCCGCATTGAGGTTATTCCTATTGGTTGACATTTGGCAAGAATTTTGACCGAACCTAAATAAGCTCCCAACCATATACCAAATTTGAGCACCACATATTTACTGACAGCCGACATTACCGGTGCACAAGTCGTTGTCTAGTGAAGTAGAGTGCAACCACAACAAGTGGCTAAATACAGGACATGGGAATGAATGTTTTTTTTGAAAGGAACACCTTGCATTCCAATTACTCGGGACCGACCAAATCGGCGGCCACAACATTCATTACATCAATCGGAAAGTCTGCATGCCAGACAAGCTGGCACTCAGGCTCAGCGTTAGACCCAACTGCAGCCAGCACATGCGCTGGGAAATTACAGACCCTGGGGCAATACAAAATCTTACACTGACTAAAACCAAACTGCAGGAGAAATTTGACTTCGCGGAAAAGAACGCCAAGGGGGCCTCGGTCCTGAATGGAGGAAGAGGATGCTTGCTGCAAATTTAAGGAATCAGTCTCAAAGTGCACCTTGCCCATACCTTGAGCTTCAGCGAACTGGATTGCTTTGAGAAGAGCTTCAGTTTCTGCTTGGAGTGCACTAGCCTGGTCCCCTAGTTTGCCGGCGACCGCCATAATTACCTCGCCTGTACTATCACGTGCGATTATACCCCAACCTCCAGAGCCCGTGCTGGGCAAGAAAGCTGCGTCAACATTAATTTTAACAATATCAGGTGGGGGTGCCGACCATCTTGGGACCGGGGCATGACTGTTCTTCTCCTTCTTTCCTAGGAACTCAGACCATTCAGCGATACCCAACACATGCCTGGAAAGCTTCAGTCGTAAGCCTCTGCTTATTATGATTAACGTTGTTCCTCTCAGACCACCAAGTCCAAAGCAAGCAGATAGTGTGCAGCTTTACTACTTCTGGGAGCTTAAAAACAGCATCAAGCAAGTCCCTAGGAGACTCGCATAGAAGTAATTTCCTCCTGATATGCTCCAGATCACAGCACCTCCACATTTTCTTTACTTCTTTGCAGCGCAGGAACAGATGACCACCATCTTCAGATTGTCGATGGTAGAGGAAGCATCGTGTGTCCAACTCAATTGTAAGTCTCTCAATATTGCGCAAAAGGGGATGGCTATTATGTGCAAACCTCCACATAAAATGATGCACCCTAGGTGGACATCTAATCTTCCAAAGCATGTTCCAGAAATTTGTGATACTCTCCTGGCCGGCTGAGCTTACACCCACTTGACGTACTCTCTGTTGTTGTAGCAAATGCACATGTACCCTATACGCATAGTCATTCTAAAACATAATTAACCCACCAATAATAATAATAATCAATATTCAAATACTTTATGCTAAATTCTGTATAGCAATCAATGTCTGAGGGCATAGAGAACCTTAAGAGGATAGGAAAGTCTATTTATTTGAGACCAGTGAGGTCAGAAATTCAAGCATTCGGGTCAAGACTATAAGGCGCTATCAGGCCATACCTCAAAAGGCTCGCTACCTTCTCTAGATACTTGATTGGAAGAGAGGGTAGATGTAAGAGAGTTAAAGCACTTCGCTGGAAGAAGGGTATAATGGAAAGTCAATCAATATTTCATCCGGAACTAAATAGGTCATTTACGACTCAATGGTTTATCAATCAAATACATCAGCATTCCAAAATACTACCTGCTAACGCCCTCACTCTTTGACTTAGAGGTCTTAGCCCCACCTTTACTTATATCTTAGACTTATACTCTTCCTTACTTCCCTTCTCTGGCCATGTGGTTGAGGATATTTGAAAAAAAGAAGAAATTGACAATACCTACTATCGATGCCTAAGAGTAGGTCTTTACCAGCTTTCCTAATAAGAATAGTTTAATACCGGCTTACTTGTACAAGCTTATACTATAAGAGTGAGTACGCTACCTTCTTGATTATTATCATCAGAAAGATATTTTGAAACCATCCTGGTGTCATTTACTTTCATAAAGCAAATCTTAGTAAATAAATGTGGGTGATCCTACTTAGAATAAGACTTATATTGTGGTGTTAGGTACTAATATAACTCCACTTTATGCGTATAGGAAGGCGGCTGCTTAGAATGCTAAACAGGCCTGGACAGAAGAAGTAGACGAAAGACCTCCAGGCTGTGTCGTCATTCTCAATCCTGAAAAGAGAGCGCACATCCTGAGGAAGGCGCGTCATGCAAAGGTTCCCATTTTTTTCCTTAGTTGACCCCGTGTTTCTATCGGATCCTAAGCTTCATCAGGACAAGCGCATAAACCATCCCATCCCGGTAGAGGGGACAGAGCAGCTTAGCAGGCTAATCAGTGACCTCATCTACCCAAAGACTTTATTTTTGCTGTACTTTCTTAAGCAATAGGAATCAGAATTTCGTAGGTAGAGGGGGCCAAGGTGCCAGAAACATGGATTTCATGGAAACAAGGTAATCCGTAGTTGGTAGCAGATGTTCCGCGGGATCAGATACCCTCCGTCTTGTCTCTGCATTCGAGGAATGCTTGTAGCTGTGCTAGGCATGAGAAGAACTCTACAATACGATTTCTACGATTGGTACCAGATTGGAATTCATTCTCGGAACTCTCCTCTAGAGAATGGCCTGGCTAAAGAGAGTGATAGATCCATCGTGTCGTGTGGAAACTAAAGCTAGGCGCCGCTATTCGTCCTCAGCCGTATTCTCATTCTGGGAAAAGGTATGGCTCGTTCTGGGAAACGATCAGTAGTAGTGGTGGATGGCAGGTATGGAAGGATCCCGGCAAGTTCCTATCTGAGATTACCACCGGCCCTGCCCTGAGCTGATTTCTTTGCTAGTAGTGAAGTGCGTTTTCACTTAGCTGGAAAAGTCCATAATCCGATTTGACCTCGGGAGCCTGTCCACGGATCTGATCAAAGTATGATTCCCTAGTGCCAAAAGTCCTAAAGCCTATGGCGCCAAGCATGGGGAGTCCGCGGAGAAGAAAAACTCTATTTCGCTATGGGCCAAAACTAGTGTTTTTTCGGATTTCTAGTCTAGTTTAAGTGCAGGGCTAGAGAGTTCTCTTCCAGTATTCTTAGCTGACTGTCCGCTTGCTTGACTCGAACAAATAGCTTTTGTTTCCACAAGGCAGATCCCATTCCTAAAATGCAAAGGACAAGAAAGATGGATTCTGGCTGGAAGGAAGGGTTCTCGTATTGGTTCTTCTGGTGTGCTACTTCCTTGTGTTGTGCCAGATTGGAATTGGTATCGGAATCCTGGTTGGTAGAAGGAAGCTCGGGTATTGCTTATTGTTGAAAGCACTCGTTTGTTCCGGCTCGTGAGTTGAAAGCACTCATTTGTTCCGGCTCGTGATGTGTCTGACGCATGCATAGAATCAAGATCTATTGAGACCAAGATGTTTGTTTCTTCCTCGAAACAAGAGATACGCTCTGGCTTATTTGCATTCGACTGGAGAACCTCACTTATCAACTGCCCTGGGATCTACTTACGATTTGAGAAACTGTCTCCAGAACCCCTGTTTTTGATGCAGAATCGGTGGTTCCTTCTCTTTTTCGTGATTTCATCCATAAATCAATGGAAAGAGCACTTTATTCAGTGAATTGACACGTTCCTGATGCTTTTACAGTAGCAGCAGTCTCGGTAGCAGAAGTAGATCCGGGTGTAGATACCGGGATCATATCACTACTATTGACTATTTCAATTCATTCACATCTGCTCGTATCAATCAATCCCAGCAGCAATCAAGTTGGCACCCACTATATAAGATGCACTATTTCCTGATCTTGTCCCAAACCCAACTCGGCACTTCTAGACCTGGCCTGGATCCCTCCCTTTTCCGACAATATATGCAACCTTAAAGAAAAGAGATCACTCTCAGAACGACCCTTCGGAAAGCCCCACAACAAGCTATCCCAGAAGAAATTGTATAACTTGGCCAAAGTATTCACTTCCACTTCCCTTTGCAATAAGATCACAGTAGATACTGTTTAGAAGGCTCACTCTCTCGTCTACAAAAAATAGATGTGTGCTTACTTCTTGGAGATTGACTCCTACCGGTAAGTGCACACCCTCAGTAGTATCTCTATAGACTTTATAGAGTATTTCCAATTGATAAATGATTTGTTCTTTAAGAACATCTTTGGATATATCAGTTACTTGTGTTTCAACATTAATAGCATTTATGTGATGGATCATCCGGCCAGCCCTAATGGCGACAAGAATAGCTATCGACAATGACAAACCCAATGATACAATATACTAAAATATAATCGTTTCCATAAAAATCTGCCATCATTTTTTGAGTCATACTTGTCCCTTAGCGGACTCACTCTTGTCTTGCTTCATCTAAGGAGTGATAAGTGCCAGGAGTCTGCCTCTAGCATCAATACATGTCCTAGTTATGAACAAAGAAGCGGTGCTGTCTCCTTAGCGTTAGCGGCCTTATGCCTATTTCAGTATACGCCCGTGTCAATATGTCTAGACTTACCTATACCCATGCTTCCTTCTTCTTTGACTAGCTTGCTTCCCCTATCAAATAGAACGGGAATGACTGCGTTCTTGGCCATCATTAGTAAGCCCGCTGACAGAGAATCAGCAATAGAATGCATTTTGCATGCATTTTTCATCGAGTGAAACTACTTGAATAAATTGGAAGTTTTAAACCAAGTACTCTTGAAATCGCTACCCCCTGGGATGGAAAAAGAGGCTCAGGTTTTAGCCCTCCGTTTTACCCCGGAAGTCGTTGTTCGTCTTTCGATATGAGAGGATGGCAAGTGTCCGCAGTGACTTAGCGACTTAGCCAATTGGTTACAGATTCTAGACTGATCGATCAGATCACATCATCTCGAGCAAAGAGCTGAGAGCAGAGAAGCGACATCGCTTCGACACTCCTTCCTCTTTTCATTATGAAACCAATATCAAGCAAGATATGAAGAAGAGGGCGGCTCCCTGGATTGAACACATAAAGTAGTGCCAAGATCTCCTCTATGTGAGAGAGAAGTTCTCAGAAATTATGGAGTTGTTGGTTTCGGTCATTGTACGCTTGGTTGCTAAACCGCACCCTTTACGGCGTCTGTAGGAAGAATTCATTCTGGTCCCAAAACTTATAAGAGATCTCGGTAGTGAATATGCAATGCTGAATTCCAATAAGTTGGTACTTCGCACAAGGAAGAAGCTCGTGTTAAAGATAGTTTCATCCAGACCGAACCCTACCTTAGCGTCTCATCCCCACCCACCAAGTCTTTATCCACGGTGAAAGGAGTGGTTTAATTCGATGCAAGGTGCAAACGAGCTTTTCCAAAGATGGATTCCTTTCAGAAATACATGTGCCAGAAGAAAGCGGATTCTTTTTCTATCATAAAATGAATCTGCTTTCTGATGGCCATTTCGGTCCAGGAAAATCCGTCGACTTTCTAAATCGCGAGGGTTCAAGTCAAGTCCCTCTATCCCCAATAAAAAGCCCATTTTACTTCCTAACTATTGTACCAACCTCTATTTTTCATTAATGGTTCAAACAAGATTCACTATCTTTCTTATTCTACTCTTTCACAAACGGATCCGAACTGACTTCTTTGGATCTTATCCCATTCATACAAATGAACATATTATAGTATAGGCAAGTAATCCCTATTATTAAGTAAGTCATTCACAATCCATATCATTATCCTGATATTTACTAAGTCCAATTTGAGAATACTTTTTTCTTTTTTAGTCCCTTTAATTGACATAGATACAAGTACTCTACTAGGATGATGCACAATATTTAGTCAGGATAGCTCAGTTGGTAGAGCAGAGGATTGAAAATCCTCGTGTCACCAGTTCAAATCTGGTTCCTGGCACAGAACGAACAATGAATGCCTTTTCGGGAAAGAAAAGGGCCACATATTTTTTATAGGGAAAAGCTTTTTTTAAGGGGAAGAATCATCAACAAAAAATCCAGGAAAGAACAGCGAAGGAAAAACGTGAAAAAACAAGTGTTTTCCCGGAACGGAATAGCGGAAATTCCATACGTTGATCACCAATGTTGCATGTCTTTCCTTAAGCTGGAGTACTTTGAGTTAGAAGGCCTACTTTATTCGTCCTTTTAAAGCCTACTTATTCGTCTAGCTATTTCCAATTCTAATAAATAACCCGATCATATCATATCTTGGAAAACCCTAAGACTACCCAAGGCTGTACCCTACAGTGTTACCTATAGTCTATACTTGTGTATACGTTGCCTTCTGGGGTGGCAAGCTAGAACCAAGTAGTCTAGGTATCAATTCCAATTTAAGTCAATGATCCTCATTTT
The DNA here is from genome assembly GCF_003073215.2 of Triticum urartu. NCBI lineage: Eukaryota > Viridiplantae > Streptophyta > Magnoliopsida > Poales > Poaceae > Triticum > Triticum urartu. The sequence continues at coordinate 153,783,924 of NC_053028.1, read as the reverse complement.
CTCCAACATTAAGAAGATTATTGGTAAGGTGACCAACCATCACGCAGGATTCTGGGTCGGAGTAGCACCTCTTGCCTGATATATACAGCTCATTACTGGCGATTCGTTTGTGCCCTATGGTGTTCAATTGCCCGTTTGTTCCCTCCCCCTCGGGACGGGTTAACCTACTTTGCCCGCTCAGGCGCTCCAAAATGCTCTGACTAGACCGCCGACACCCATGATTTGTCCATTGCATATTGCTCTCACTAGGAAAGGGGGACATAACCCCTACTATAGAGCAGGAATGGAAGGGAGTGAGCTCGGCTGCTTCTCCCCCACACTTCTTTATTTCTTCGTGCCCCTATTTAGTTAGTACTTTCGAGTTAAGAGCGCGAAAACGAACTATATCATTTAATAAAAAAAGTGCAACGGCTGTAGAGTGAAAAGGCCATGAGGATGGCTACGGCTTTGAAGCTCCTTTATCTACCATAGATAGAATGGAAGAGTTTTTTCTCACTGCACTGATCCACCAAGGCTAGGGATATCCAATGGGATGGAGCTATTTCCCTTGGCACCTTAGAGTCCTCAGACGATGAACAGAGCACTAGATGCCCTAATCTACTCCTATGCTAAGTGTCTTTGTTTGGTTTGATTTCTTGTGAAAGCGGCTAGCCCCATCACTAAAGCATGCCTGTTCCATATGAAAGGTGATGTAGGTAGGGCTGGTAGGGGAAGTAAGAAATAGGTGAGACTTGTTAATGAAACTAGCCTTCAGCCTTAGATTTCTAAGTTCTGTTTCCACCATTACTAGTGTTTCCTTGCTTTTCATAATAGAAAAAGATCAACTAAACTAAACCAGAGATTGTCGTAGAGATTGGCAGGACTGGGTATTATTCTGGGCGATGAAATGGATGGAATTTCTTGAAACATAACTCACTTCACTTATAATCGAATTTGGAAAAGGGAGACTAGCTGCTGCAATAAATCAAGAAGAAAGCAGGCACAAAAGAGAAGCTCAATGAGAGAGATTCTAGACCGGTCATGGCCGGGGCTGATCGATCACTCCTTAAAAGGGAGTTAACTGCTTCGAACCATACATTAAACTTATCTCATAGAGTGAGCTAGCCCCAGATAGCGAAGGATAGCTATTGACTTATTGGGAAACCCGCCTCCAATACATGCTTATCCCAGACCCCCTATTCCTTCATTCTAGGTTTTCATGGCCGATTCAATAACATAGTTCGCACACCTCTTTTCAATTCTCCAGAGATAGTTGTCATTTATCTCTTCTTCCGGGTCCCTCCTATTTGGTTGGAAGTTTCCTGCTCCAGTTGGGAAAGCAAGGGCCCTAGTTTCGTTATTGAGTCTCGTTATGGTCGAATATGAATGAATCCTGGAATGGAATAAAAACATGAGTAAAATGCATCGTAGTCCCTCAATCGAACAATCAACTAGTTCATATCTAACCTTATGTATTCTTTTCCCGCACCTTAGCTTCAAATAATTGAATGAATGAGTGCTATTTCAGAGTTCAAGTTTAGGTATTAGCTCGCTACAGTTTAGTCAGTAGTTCTGTCCCTTTGTTCGGTGAACTAGTTCTGGATATAAGCATTAGAATGAGAGTAACTACGTATTCGGATTACTTGACTCGCTTTCCTGTTTCCGAATCCCTTCTTGCTCGATTCTATAATGAAAAACAGACCTTGTGCCATGGATTTGATGAAGCTTGAAAGGACTCCCCTTGTTCGAAGACAAAGATAAGAAGCATATGGGTGACAACCCCAATCCTTATATATCAATCCAATTACCGGAGGAACGAAGAACTAAGTTTGCCTGACGCCCGAAAACAACTTGTTTGTTTTGGTGGAAGAGGAAGAAATAGAGAAAGATCGCCGCTTTTCATACGCTAATTCGTGATTCAAAGTAGAGCGAGTGAGGGAGCTATACCCGGGACTCAATCAACATATGCCAAGTGTTCCGTAATCTATGGGCAGCACTCCGTAGGAATGTTATAGTCTAGGCATGTCGTAGTAGTCATTAGACAGAAACAGGAGAAACTTAACATGTCTTATTCCGAATTCCTGCGGTTGTCATTATGTTCCAGCAAGGAAATAGTCATTCTTTCATTCCGAGCATTCGACTAACGGCACAGATTTCTAGTGCTATAACAGAAACTGCCCTTAACGCGCAAATGAAAGCCCTCACAACACTCTTTACCTGCAACTGCTCCCGCTTATGGTAGTAGATAAACAGGTGGTGGACATGTATCTGGAGATAATAAACCTAACTCTCCGTGCTTTAATCGAGAATGGATACAGGGTCGTCGAGCGAAACCTTTATTAGGGGGTAGACCTACCTTGTTTTGTTGACTTATTGCTTTCCAGCAAAGCGTGCCGGCCCTATCTCTAAAGCACCAAACTTCCACATTTTAGGAGATGCCCTATCTTCCCTTAAAGAGCCAGCTTATTGAATAGAGCTGTCACTCCTTACCTTACCTAAGACCCCTTCGGGATATCTTTTGAAAACCTTTTCTCTGAAAAGAAAAGATGTTTGCGATCCCTTGCCCGCTCGATTAAAGAAAGTGGGATCTGGCCTTGCATTTTTTAGATAGGGCTCCCTCACGGCATTCTTGCTCTTGCATTTGAAAGTCGAATCAGGATTCCATCTAGAGAAAGGTTCCGAATGGAACTAGTGAATGTGTATGCCGAACGTAGGCAGGTATACCTGACCTTTGATATTAAGCTATGATCTCTCTTCTCTCTCTTGAAGTTCCCACAAAGCGACTCTGAACCTAAGACCGGGTTGTGGGATGTCTTTTGATATTCTAAACTAAGAAAAACGCAATTGGATTTCTTTTTATATCCCTATGATAGGAAATGAAAGAAAAGGTCGAGCTTAAGCCGATTCCATTGCGGAAAGAAAAGAGGCTCTCCCATTCCCACCTGATACGTCAAAAGCAATTGACTAATAAGGGGAACCAACCAGTCGAATTCGATTGATTATGTCACTCCGCATTACTAGAAAAGGGCAGCAGCTTTCTACTAAAATGGGCTTTGGCACTCCTTCCGCTATTACTCGAAATAATAATAATAGTGAAAGGGCAGTCGAATTTGTGACTACGTCAAAGGCTCGTTTCACTCGAATTTAAAGGCTGTAACTCCTACTTATTTCTATTAATTAAAGCTTGCCCATGGCTGCTTTCTTCCCATTCTTTCTTCTTTCTCCGTCACTAGATTCCGGTTAAAACGCTTGGTCCACCCATGCTTTTCCTCTCCATTTTTCATATGGAAAGGGAAAGCAGTGCCAACTTATTGGAATTCTGCATGGCATATTTCCCAACCTTCATTCCTGCTATTCCAGGCTCTAGTGCTCAGTCATAAACCTATTGCCCGCTCCGCTTTCCCATTCCTATTGCTTTCGGTATCTGAATCTTCCTGAATTCAAGTAGAGAATACCAGGGCTTTCTTCTTCTTTGATTTTCCTTGGGGCAGAGGATAAAAAAAATGGATTTCCGACATAGCACCTGCGGCATTAGGATTCTAAGATTTAGGAGGGGAAGGCTGAGGAGAGGGATCACATGCATTGAAGCAATCTCAAGATTCAGAAACGATCAAAATAATGGTACGGGGAGAAGAAAGAGAGGAGAGTCACGAAAATAGGGTAAACGCAAAGAGACGATGAAAAGCAATCAGAGAGGAGAGGGAAGAATGACAATGGAAATCATAAAGCTCAGCGAGGAGCACATTACTATGAATAATAATGGAGAGGGACATTAAAGGGGAAAACTGAGCAAAGAGATATAAAAATATATTAGAAAAGCTTTTCACTTCTACTTCGTTTTCTTGTTTAGATTCATTACTTCAGTGATTGAACATGGGCAGATACCTATAAGGACCCCATTTCATTGACCTTCGCCCTTTTATATCCCTCGTTAAGATATGTTATCCGGACCAACTCCCACGTAGAAAACCAAGAGCAGTGAGTTACAAAACCAAGAGCAGTTAGAATCGCGTAGCTGCGTGCCCCTTTTTCTGACTAGCTTCTTGTGAAAAGCATTTCAGGCACGAGCACACCTGATGAACTCAGAAACCTACTATGGAATCAATCAACCCATCGCACCCGAGTGCTCTGCTCTCCAAGCTCTGCGCAGGTGTTTTTACATTAAAATCCCCGAACGATTTTATGCTATCAAAGTAGGTGGATTGGTCTGTGGTGCTCACTAAACCTGCTATTGGACGGGATCAGACATAGGTCTTAGATGATCTCGATCTTGAAGAAAGCATAACTAATGTCATTTTAAGAGAAAGATGGCACTATGGATTGAAGGTAGCTTTTTCTCCATATGGGAAATCAAAACTTCATTTGATTGAGCGCTATAGGTTAAGTTGGTTGGTTAGTGTATCACGACCGGGGACACCTGGCACTGACTCATTCCTGTCTTCTTCAAAACCGAAACGGATAGGTTGTCTTAAAGATCATTTCTATAGCGAGAAGGAGGAACTTTCTTACTAAGGCAACTCGTAGATTTTAAACGCATTCATCTTTCCTTTTTCTTGAACAGCTCAGTCAAACCAAGCAGTGAACAAAGTTAGTGCAAATGTGGCCATGTAGGTGCTGCAGGAAAGCAACTTGATATTGCGATCCAGATCCAGCAAGAAGTAACGTTGCACTATGACTCAATCCAGTTGGAAGAATAAGCTTATATATCCCAATCCATCGGGTCTAAGTCCCCTTCCAATCAGATTCATAAACACCTAACATAACAGCAGCCCACAAGGCCTTGTTGAGGATGATCTCCTGTGTGAAATTCGAGAAATTCCATTCCATTTATACGAGAAGTGCCGATCCCTTTTTTGAGAATAAAAGGGGGTTTGAGGGCAGCCGGTTCCCATGGCCACAAAAAGCTAGCGGTTCGACTCTTGCTTGAGTTTGATAGGTGAGATATTTATTTAAGGAGGTACGTTCTATTTCTTTTCCTTTGTTTTATTCTGGCTGGATGGTGTACTAGCTTGGTTTGGCTGGCACTATTGGGTATCGTGGGCGTCTCATCCCTTGGAGGTTAGGGTATTGAAAACACATTGAATAGAGATCCGAATCGAATACAAAAGATCGGAAATGTCCGTTCGTTCTTCTCCACCTGATGACGAAGTGCCCGGTCTCAAATGTAAGTGCTTTCTGGCTAATATAGATAGCCGCCTAAAAAGCACACAGGAAAATCAAAGAAATGGATATTTAGAGCCACTTTAGAGCTCTGGCACCACTCCGTTCGACCTATCAGCTCCCCAATGCTTAACCGGACGGACTGATTCTAGAGTTCTGTTTTAGTAGAAACTTGATTGATTCGTTCCTGTATAAACAGCTAAAGGAAAGGCTTCTGATCACACACTTGTCGTCTGGGGACCGCCCACATTCATTCATTTCATTCATTCATTGTTCTGTTGTGGATTCGAACCACTAGCACAAATTTGATTTCGAGTCAAAGGGCGCTTTTTTAGGATTTCCAGTCCTTTTACCTTTCAGAACCTCTCTTTCTAAGTTATGTTTTTTTTATTGTTGTCAATTTCCATTCGTTTAGTACGAGATCGCTTCACACCTCGCGGTGCTTACACCTCTCGCCTATCGAAGTTCTGTTCAAAAACCTCGTACGAGAACTTGTATAGAGAAGGATTTCCCGCGGCGCAGAGTTCTTCCATACCAACTTAGCTGCCCAGCGCTGCTATTGGCATAACAACCGGTACACCATAGGTTGACCCAGCCCAGTCCTCTCGTACTAGGGCTGGCTCCTCGCAGTTCTCCCTTTAACACCAACGGTAGATAGGAACCGAACTGTCTCACGACGTTCTAAACCCAACTCATGTACCACTTTCATCGGCGAACAACCGAACCTTAGGGACCTTCTTCAACCCCAGAATGTGATGAGTCGAATTCGAGGTGCCAAACGACTCCGTCGATAAGAGCTCTTGGGAGTCATCAGCCTGTTATCCCTGTCGTACCTTTGATCCATTGAGCGAGAGCCCTTCCACACGGGACTCCCGGATCACTAGGGATGAGCAAAGGCAAAGCAATGGCATGCTTCGGCATATAAAGCTAAGAACGAGAATAGCCTACTGCCTCCACTCGGAAAAGGCAAAGGTATCCAGTATAGGATATCGATGAACGGAGGACAAGGAAAGCAGACAAGGTGAACCTCCTTTGCCAAAGCCCTTTTGAAATACCTTCTTTTTGAACCTTTAGAAAATACCTGCTAGCTATCCCTAGTTTTGTTTAACCAGCTTTCCCCTTTGCTTGCCAACCAACCGAGAACCAACTTCCTTGTTTTCTTATCCTTGCTTCCGGGTCTTTCCAGTTTTGCAATCCTATCTTTTCAACTATCCGTATCCTCGGCAACCCTAGACCGGTACCTGCTTCCTTCTTTATTTCCTTGCTTCCAGAAATACCTAACCTTCAAAAGCAAAACCTACTTCCTACCAACACGGGCACGGCTTCCGAAACCCCCCTCTCCTTGGCCCGGGATAGCGATAGACGTCCGAATTCCAATCAATGGCCATAATGTCATCCCCTTTCCTTAGATATTAAAAGAATCATTCTGGAGCGAGGTCCATAAGAAGCGACCCGCTTTTTCATCGGTTCCGAGGGAAGACCAAAGATCTTGCGCGACCGGTCCGCCAGAAAAACTAAAAAGAGAAAGAGAGGTATGCACTGTGAAGGAAGCCCTCTGACCCACTCTTCCTTCCCCCTACCTACCCATAAGGTAAGTAGGGGCCTCGGCATCTCTATTTCCTGAGAAACCTACTAAAACTACTTCGAGAAACCTACCAATTCGAGAAACAATACAAACCTACCAAAAAAACTAATTAATTACTAGCCCCCCCTTTTGGGTGGCTTCCACTGCTTGTGCGAGTGAGAAATGATATTTCGGATATCCTTGGGCTCCAAGATCTCGAGCAGAGAAAAGTCCCGGGGGAACGTGCATACCATGAATAGGATCTCCCCAGGTTCCAGGAATGAAAGAAGTGAGTCTATCTTGCACCTTAAACCAGGGAAATCCTTATATTCAGAGCACAAAATCCACTTTTGAAAGGTTTCTTTGTAATTGTCAGGCGGTCCCCCCGCCCCGGAGGAGAAGCTTCTTCTATGGCTATGGCCATTCAATCTTGTGAACTAATCGAGACCGAAATTGGATAAAGAGATACAAAAGGAGAGGAATACCCAATCGATGAAAGAACATGAAACCCTTCTGTTCCTATAGAGGTACGGGAAACGATTGGGGGCAATAAAGTAGGTGAAGTGGTTGGATTTTGCGAGCTATTCCAACCACTGCTGGATGTGATTCCAAGAGCCGAACGAGAATGAATACCACACAGAAGAGTCAAGACCGGGCTCCCTAATAGAATGTTTAACCGATCCATTCCGGATCATCGAATTGGTACGGAAGTTGTAACATGGGAAAAGCACAGAAAACACGACTTATTTGAATAACCCGGTGACCTACCAATTGTAGAAGTAGGATTTTTGGCAAGCAAATAAGCACTTAAATAATACAATTCGAGTGTACCAGATTCTTTATCATTTCGAGGAAAAGGTTCGGGAGGAAAGGGAAACAACAGAGGGATCCGAATCGAACCTAAATGGGAATGACATGAAAAATCTTTTTCAAAACCTATCATTAAGGGCGTGACGACGATATACGAGAGGAATAAAAAAACTCGTGATTGGTGTGGAGGGGAAGATCTGCTTATGAAATTGTTCAAGAAAGAGTCGTCTCATTTCCTTACTTCTGCGTTCTTTCGAATTCATTCACTTCGACGGCTGGCGCTACGCTAGCTTTGCATGATTAGCTCCGACAGAACAGGTACTGCATTTCCTTAGTTGGATCCGCTCTTTCTCTCTCGTGCAGTTGTTGCCTCCGGCTATTTATTCAGTCGTCAATCAGCATTGATCCGGGTAGTTAGTCAGTCTCTCTCTTTTTTCCCGTCCTTCTCTATCTATGAAATTCCTAATTTAGGGAGTTCGCTTTCCAATATCTAAATGTTCATGCAAAGCAACAAACGAAATGCAAGAACTGTCACGCAGAAGTCACACAGTATGCTGATCGTTCTGAAATGATAAAAAGTATGGGATTTGATAAGAGATTCATACATAGAGATCTAAACTCATGGAAGGGCCCGGCCAGCAAACGAGATCTCTTACATCCAAAGGACCATGCCAATCGAAGATGAACCATTCACCGAGCCGAGTATGTGCAAGACAAGACACGGCTAGATAAGTCAAATAGAAGATATTGCTTTTACACGAGCAACTCTTTTCTTCATGTGGGTACAACCCGCTTTTCCTTTGATGAAATGCGAACACAAACTTCAGGCATCCAAGAAAGAAGTCAAGATCGAAATCGAAGCATTGTCATTGGGTTGAAGATCAATTCATATCGACAAGACTTTCCATTCATCTTTCTGTTGATATTTGGATTCCGTTTTCAAATAAAGTCATCTTGTAGTTAGAAATCACCTTTAGAATCATCAGCCTCTGTCCCTACACTGACTCGCTTATCCGGGATCGATCCTCACTATGGTCCTTTATTTCGAAACGAGGATAGGTCTCTCGCGGAACAAGGTGTAGATTGAGAAGAAAGATGAGCGTATGGTCCATACTCACTCGGGTTCAAACTTATTTTGCAGGGAGAAATGGGTACATGCCTGTAGATCTTCTTCTCACAGCGAGCACTTGATTACGGAGCCTGATTCTATATATTATTTATGGATTATTATAGAATCTATCTTTTTCTGCAAATCATAGTGGGAATCCTATTACCGATACCTAAACGTTTTCTTTGTCGAAACAGAAAGGAGGGAAATTGGATAGCCGACGACACGAGTTTCCCGTTCAACATTCCGCTTTGCTCCACTGTTAGATAGGCAATTCAATAGTTACCAACGAAAGGAGTTCCCCTTCTCTTGGCCAATTGACGTTCTGCTTCAATAAGTCATGACCTTCACTCTCCTCAAGTGAGGAGGGCATATTGTTTGACCAACTAAAGCCTCACTAGTTCCTTCTTCCTGTTCACTTTTCCCATAGCCTGATACGAGTTATTTAGTTCGTCTCTCCTTGTTCTTGGGAAGAACTGAAGGTTCATTTGCGGCACTCGTAGATATAGTTGTATTTCAGACCCTCTTCTTTCCCTAAAAAGCTAATAAATCAAAACAAGAGAAAAGCAGAAGCGAAAGCTCGAGTCGAAGAGTGGAGGTTGCTCGGTAACTCGAGTCGATCAGTCCCATTCATTCTTGCCCGAAACAAGTGGGCTATTCATTCCGGTGCCACCTTTGTTCAATCGAGTCCATGTTCTCTATTTCCCAAAACCCATTCGTTCACCGACCCGTGGACCAGAGGTTTAAATCTTGGAATTGAGCTTTCTAGCTTTCTTTAGTACAATCTTTTTGCGAGAGCAACCCCAGGTTCGTTCCTAAGACTACACTCACAGCTTTCTCTGTTCATGTTCCGGCATAGGAGATCTAGTGGTAGGATAGGGGACAGAGCTTTAGGGCTGTAGTAAACCTCATATGCGCGTGGCTCATCATAAGACTTTAGCCTAATGTCCTACCCAAAGACTTCAAAGGTAGTCACAAGACAACCTTTCCGAGTTCTAACTTCCAAACCTATAACTTGGTTTGCTTGCCTGCTTCCTATCTGACCTATCAATCAAAGAAATGTTCTAGTTCCGCGATACGAGCTTGACTGTCGCTCTGAGACAGTAGATTTCTTGGTTGGGGGTCCCTTTATCAAAGGCTCCCTTCCCTACTGATCATACAACAAATGAAGGTGGTTAGAAAGATGGCACATCGATCTTCTGTACACCCTGTTCGTGCCGCGGAACGCAGAAAATCCGCCTTCCTTGGAAAAAAATCCCTGACTCCGAAGTATCAAAGGAGACTTCGGTGGCGCCTTCTGAAGAGCCCTTCATTCTGCGACTCAGATAGGCTAGGATTCGTGTCTCAGCCGGAAGGGGGCGTAGGACTGACTCAGACAAAGCGTTAGAAGTACGATCTCCGAATCTATAAGCTTTGGCCTGCCTTCTTCCCTTATCTAATCTCTTAGGTAATAAGAAAGTGGTGTTAATTGTCATGCTAAGGAGCTGACCAGTGACATTTCTGTCTCAATTGAAGTCAACCTTACTATACTCGCTTGTAGGAGATCATCGCTCAGAAGGGCGTTCTTTCGCTAGAAAAA
>NC_053028.1:153761224-153768724 GCF_003073215.2 Triticum urartu | reverse complement strand
CTAGTCATTAAGAAACCCATGAAATCCAAGTCTATTTTTGACATTTCATGAAGAAGTTTTGCCTGCGCGCAAACTACCTAGCCCTTTTCAAAAGAACGTCGATTTCCATCTCAACAAAGAAAGAACTCAAAATAAATGAAAGCAATATTGTTGTCCTATTACTCTTTTTTCCTTATGGAGCTTTGGAAAGGAGAGAATTTGAATAAAGTAACTCTCGGAAACTCTTATTGGACGAGAGAGAGTCAATATGATATTGGCGTGGGTTCTACCAACTAAACGAATCAGTTTTGGATTGGATAAACAGCGTATAATGATAGACGCTTCTTCGGCACACATGGAGACATACCTCCCGTAGCTGACCCCTGAATTCAAGGATACTGCCGGCTTTGTTACTAACTGATAGAAACCCCTTAATACAATGTTCGTTTTTTATAAATGTCATAAGGTAGGTAGACCCGGTCTTGCGCTCGTCCGGTTAAGTGGCACATTGTGCTAAGTGCTCGAACCGTTGGCTGATCTCAGCTGCATCGCCTCATACAAATTAGTTAAGCGAGAAAACAAACGGCTACATAGGAGCTCTATGGTGGACCACCAGCAGGAAGATCGAATGGCTTAGCGCATCCTGCGCCTACTGGACCTGACTTCGTAGGATACTCTGATAGACTAGTCGAATGGCAATGGCCTAGTGGTTGTATCTGCTTGCCGATTCCTATTAAGAATACGAGAGTGACAAATGAGATGGAGATCTTGGCTATCATCAAACCATCCTCCCTCCGCTTATCTCTTTCCTTTCTATATGATAAGTCTACTCGCGCCTCAAGGGCCGGACATTTATGCTCTCCACTGCATGAACAACATTCCCAACTAGATCTGTACGGCTTCCGTTGTCTCCTTTTCGATTCCCGACTCTAGCTCACAGGTATCCATAAGAGCGACCAGCCCTGAATGCTTAAACCTATCAATCCTCTCCTAAATTTCTTTCTTTTTGTCGTTGGGCAAGGAGCAATCCATTCAGCACTTTCCGATGGGGACCAAAAGCCACTGGGCTACCAAGAAGTCGGATTCAGTTCAGTCCCGTTTTCAAGATCCGGTTCAGTGTTTGGGGATGGCTTGGTCCAAGCCCACATCCATAGTAGATGGACTTGAGCAGGCAAGTATGCCACCTACTGATATGATTGATTATGACAATTATGATATGTACTGGACGGTTGTGCAACCGATTGTACTGATTCGCTTACCCCCGAGAACACCTAAGACATGGGGGTTATTTACGCGAGTAAGCCTAGCAAGGACCAAGATCTCGATCTAGCCTAGTTGGGGCTTTAGAGTCACATGACACAGTACCAAGAACGGGAGAACCAGTAACAATTGATACGGATTTCCAACCAACGGATCTTCTTACCTTTGGACCGGAACCTTTAGCTGTTTCCTACTCAGTCTACAGCTTGGTTTGAAATGAGGGAGCCATACCGTGTGCTTGAAGCAGAGTACCGTTTTGCACTGGATAGGGCACTATCTCTATTCGTAGCAGCATTGCGTATTGCTCTCACTAGGAAAGGGGGACATAACCCCTACTATAGAGTAGGAATGGAAGGGAATGAGCTCGGCTGCTCCTCCCCCACACTTCTTTATTTCTCCGTGCCCCTATTTAGTTAGTACTTTCAAGTTAAGAGCGAGAAAACGAACTATTTCATTTAATAAAAAAAGTGCAACGGCTGTAGAGTGAAAAGGCCATGAGGATGGCTACGGCTTTGAAGCTCCTTTATCTACCATAGATAGAATGGAAGAGTTTTTTATCACTGCACTGATCCACCAAGGCTAGGGATATCCAATGGGATGGAGCTATTTCCCTTGGCACCTTAGAGTCCTCAGACGATGAACAGAGCACTAGATGCCCTAATCTACTCCTATGCTAAGTGTCTTTGTTTGGTTTGATTTCTTGTGAAAGCGGCTAGCCCCATCACTAAAGCATGCCTGTTCCATATGAAAGGTGATGTAGGTAGGGCTGGTAGGGCAAGTAAGAAATAGGTGAGACTCGTTAATGAAACTAGCCTTCAGCCTTAGATTTCTAAGTTCTGTTTCCACCATTACTAGTGTTTCCTTGCTTTTCATAATAGAAAAAGATCAACTAAACTAAATCAGAGATTATCGTAGAGATTGGCAGGACTGGGTATTATTCTGGGCGATGAAATGGATGGAATTTCTTGAAACATAACTCACTTCACTTATAATCGAATTTGGAAAAGGGAGACTAGCTACTGCAATAAATCAAGAAGAAAGCAGGCGCAAAAGAGAAGCTCAATGAGAGAGATTCTAGACCGGTCATGGTCGGGGCTGATCGATCGCTCCTTAAAAGGGAGTTAACTGCTTCGAACCATACATGAAACTTATCTCATAGAGTGAGCTAGCCCCAGATAGCGAAGGATAGCTATTGACTTATTGGGAAACCCGCCTCCAATACATGCTTATCCCAGACCACCTATTCCTTCATTTTAGGTTTTCATGGCCGATTCAATAACATAGTTCGCACACCTCTTTTCAATTCTCTAGAGATAGTTGTCATTTATCTCTTCTTCCGGGTCCCTCCTATTTGGTTGGAAGTTTCCTGCTCCAGTTGGGAAACCAAGGGCCCTAGTTTCGTTATTGAGTCTCGTTATGGTCGAATATGAATGAATCCTGGAATGGAATAAAAACATGAGTAAAATGCATCGTAGTCCCTCAATCGAACAGTCAACTAGTTCATATCTAACCTTATGTATTCTTTTCCCGCACCTTAGCTTCAAATAATTGAATGAATGAGTGCTATTTCAGAGTTCAAGTTTAGGTATTAGCTCGCTATAGTTTAGTCAGTAGTTCTGTCCCTTTGTTCGGTGAACTAGTTCTGGATATAAGCATTAGAATGAGAGTGGCTACGTATTCGGATTACTTGACTCGATTTCCTGTTTCCGAATCCCTTCTTGCTCGATTCTATAATGAAAAACAGACCTTGTGCCATGGATTTGATGAAGCTTGAAAGGACTCCCCTTGTTCGAAGACAAAGATAATAAGCATACGGGTGACAACCCCAATCCTTATATATCAATCCAATTACCGGAGGAACGAAGAACTAAGTTTGCCTAACGCCCGAAAACAACTTGTTTGTTTTGGTGGAAGAGGAAGAAATAGAGAAAGATCGCTGCTTTTCATACGCTATTTCGTGATTCAAAGTAGAGCGAGTGAGGGAGCTATACCCGGGACTCAATCAACATATGCCAAGTGTTCCGTAATCTATGGGCAGCACTCCGTAGGAATGTTATAGTCTAGGCATGTCGTAGTAGTCATTAGACAGAAACAGGAGAAACTTAACATGTCTTATTCCGAATTCCTGCGGTTGTCATTATGTTCCAGCAAGGAAATAGTCATTCTTTCATTCCGAGCATTCGACTAACGGCACAGATTTCTAGTGCTATAACAGAAACTGCCCTTAACGCGCAAATGAAAGCCCTCACAACACTCTTTACCTGCAACTGCTCCCGCTTATGGTAGTAGATAAACAGGTGGTGGACATGTATCTGCAACCTCTGCTGCTGGTAGATTGACTGTTTTATATGGACTGAAAAAAAACAGAGGGTAGTGCTTGAGAATGCTACTCTATTCCTGGAATTAGCCATCCCCTTCTTTGCCTATTCGACCTGCTCCTCGAAGCAAGGAATGGAATGAAGATGGCATTGAATGCCCTTTCCGCAAGAAGGATAGGAGTTGGCTTACTGCATCTACCTTCTCATCGCGGGATAAGGGCTGGGGCGTTAACTTAAGTACTAAAGCTGCTGGAGCGGCTGCCTTCGTTGATTCCCCATGAAGGAATCGGAATATCGCTACTTCCCCTTACTGCCCTAAGCGGGGGAGATGGATTAAAAACCTTGTGTGAAGGAAAGGCTGTCAAAGTCGTTGACCATTAATCCGGTTGAAGGACAAATGGACAGTGAATCAACGGAATCGAGTTGTTCTAAGGATTCGGATTCGGCAGTCGAGACATCTATATCTATGGAATTTCAAAAGAGAGAAAAGGATCCGAATCCGACCCGAGGACGAGCTCAAACCTTAGGGTTTGAAAAGAAGAAGTAAAGCTCTCGTTTACTTCAATCAAAAAAGGTAGGTCATAACATAGATTGAATTAGACCTTACTCAATCACTCATCGCTGGAAAAAGTAGAGCGATTTCCTCGCAAAAAAAGCACGAGCGAGATATTCTTCCTTAACAGGGATCTCAATTGCGGGAATAAGTACAAAGGGCAAAGGCAGAAGTGGAAGGGTCAAACTCCTCTATCGGGGAAAGACAGGAAGGATCAAAGTGTAAAATCACTTGTTTGAAACATCTATAAAATAGAAATGGCTATTAGAAGTTGTATTTTTGGTGGTCAAAGGGAAGGAATCAGAAAAGAGGGAAGCGCTCTCAAGGTAGAATCAGTTCCAGGCAAGTATGTCCATTGAAACGAAAGAGTCCCTAAACAGACAGGTTTTCAGCAAATAAGACGGGTCCTGGTCTTCGGCAACAAAATAAGCTGAAGCGAGAGCTCGATCAAAGAACCTTTATAGATCCTCATCATCCTCAGGTTCTGGATACACAGCGAGAAGGGAATCTTCCTGTTCGAATGGAAGATTTTTGAAAGAGAGGGGAGAAATCAATCACATGCGTGAGCGGATCGAGCTATTATATAATAAGTAACGGCTGAAAAAGCTATTCTTGGTAGATCCATTTGTCAAGGCGCGGAAAGCCGTGTTCCTTCTCAGCTCACGCTTTCCTGATTGATTTGAAAGACCCTACACACCACCGTATCCTTGGCTTTCTTCCCACTTTCAAAGAACTTGCTATCATTCTTTCGATTCTATCTCCTCGCTTTAGGTCTTATGCTTCTTATTAAAGGGGTTATGCCACTCTGAGTCCATCAGTGTTGAAGGAATGGACAGATACAGGCAAAGACAAAGTACTGATTTTACTACCGATAGATTTCTAGTGCTATAACAGAAACTGCCCTTAACGCGCAAATGAAAGCCCTCACAACACTCTTTACCTGCAACTGCTCCCGCTTATGGTAGTAGATAAACAGGTGGTGGACATGTATCTGGAGATAATAAACCTAACTCTCCGTGCTTTAATCGAGAATGGATACAGGGTCGTCGAGCGAAACCTTTATTAGGGGGTAGACCTACCTTGTTTTGTTGACTTATTGCTTTCCAGCAAAGCATGCCGGCCCTATCTCTAAAGCACCAAACTTCCACATTTTAGGAGATGCCCTATCTTCCCTTAAAGAGCCAGCTTATTGAATAGAGCTGTCACTCCTTACCTTACCTAAGACCCCTTCGGGATATCTTTTGAAAACCTTTGCTCTGAAAAGAAAAGATGTTTGCGATCCCTTGCCCGCTCGATTAAAGAAAGTGGGATCTGGCCTTGCATTTTTTAGATAGGGCTCCCTCATGGCATTCTTGCTCTTGCATTTGAAAGTCGAATCAGGATTCCATCTAGAGAAAGGTTCCGAATGGAACTAGTGAATGTGTATGCCGAACGTAGGCAGGTATACCTGACCTTTGATATTAAGCTATGATCTCTCTTCTCTCTCTTGAAGTTCCCACAAAGCGACTCTGAACCTAAGACCGGGTTGTGGGATGTCTTTTGATATTCTAAACTAAGAAAAATGCAATTGGATTTCTTTTTATATCCCTATGATAGGAAATGAAAGAAAAGGTCGAGCTTAAGCCAATTCCATTGCGGAAAGAAAAGAGGCTCTCCCATTCCCACCTGATACGTCAAAAGCAATTGACAAATAAGGGGAACCAACCAGTCGAATTCGATTGATTATGTCACTCCGCATTACTAGAAAAGGGCAGCAGCTTTCTACTAAAAAGGGCTTTGGCACTCCTTCCGCTATTACTCGAAATAATAATAATAATTTGTGACTACGTCAAAGGCTCGTTTCACTCGAATTTAAAGGCTGTAACTCCTACTTATTTCTATTAATTAAAGCTTGCCCATGGCTGCTTTCTTCCCATACTTTCTTCTTTCTCCGTCACTAGATTCCGGTTAAAACGCTTGGTCCACCCATGCTTTTCCTCTCCATTTTTCATATGGAAAGGGAAAGCAGTGCCAACTTATTGGATTTCTGCATGCATATTTCCCAACCTTCATTCCTGCTATTCCAGGCTCTAGTGGTCAGTCATAAACCTATTGCCCGCTCTGCTTTCCCATTCCTATTGCTTTCGGTATCTGAACCTTCCTGAATTCAAGTAGAGAATACCAGGGCTTTCTTCTTCTTTGATTTTCCTTGGGGCAGAGGATAAAAAAATGGATTTTCGACATAGCACCTGCGGCATTAGGATTCTAAGATTTAGGAGGGGAAGGCTGAGGAGAGGGATCACATGCATTGAAGCAATCTCAAGATTTAGAAACGATCAAAATAATGGTACGGGGAGAAGAAAGAGAGGAGAGTCACGAAAATAGGGTAAAGGCAAAGAGATGATGAAAAGCAATCAGAGAGGAGAGGGAAGAATGACAATGGAAATCATAAAGCTCAGCGAGGAGCACATTACTATGAATAATAATGGAGAGGGACATTAAAGGGGAAAACTGAGCAAAGAGATATAAAAATATATTAGAAAAGCTTTTCACTTCTACTTCATTTTCTTATTTAGATTCATTACTTCAGTGATTGAACATGGGCAGATACCTATAAGGACCCCATTTCATTGACCTTCGCCCTTTTATATCCCTCGTTAAGATATGTTATCCGGACCAACTCCCACGTAGAAAACCAAGAGCAGTGAGTTACAAAACCAAGAGCAGTTAGAATCGCGTAGCTGCGTGCCCCTTTTTCTGACTAGCTTCTTGTAAAAAGCATTTCAGGCATGAGCACACCTGATGAACTCAGAAACCTACTATGGAATCAATCAACCCATCGCACCCGAGTGCTCTGCTCTCCAAGCTCTGCGCAGGTGTTTTTACATTAAAATCCCCGGACGATTTTATGCTATCAAAGTAGGTGGATTGGTCTGTGGTGCTCACTAAACCTGCTATTGGACGGGATCAGACATAGGTCTTAGATGATCTCGATCTTGAAGAAAGCATAACTAATATCATTTTAAGAGAAAGATGGCACTATGGATTGAAGGTAGCTTTTTCTCCATATGGGAAATCAAAACTTCATTTGATTGAGCGCTATAGATTAAGTTGGTTGGTTGGTGTATCACGACCGGGGACACCTGGCACTGACTCATTCCTGTGTTCTTCAAAACCGAAACGGATAGGTTGTCTTAAAGATCATTTCTATAGCGAGAAGGAGGAACTTTCTTACTAAGGCAACTTGTAGGTTTTAAACGCATTCATCTTTCCTTTTTCTTGAACACCTCAGTCAAACCAAGCAGTGAACAAAGTTAGTGCAAATGTGGCCATGTAGGTGCTGCAGGAAAGCAACTTGATATTGCGATCCAGATCCAGCAAGAAGTAACGTTGCACTATGACTCAATCCAG